>NW_027223759.1:42151240-42313740 GCF_028538775.1 Myotis yumanensis
AATCTTATTTTAATAAATACATCCTCAGGCATTATTTACAAGCTCACATAATTTACCTATGCTATTTGGCAAAGCAACTTCGCAAAAGAAAGTGAATGAATAAATACTTCATAACTGCTGGTGGAGCAGACTGGGTCCTGTAATGAAGAAAAGATTTATGTCACCTTATTTCAGCCCAAATAGCAGCAGCCTCGGCTTGTCTCAGCCCAGTGCTTCTATTTAAATGTTACTTTCATATATTATGTGGCATTAATTTAACTATAGCTCATTAAGGCAGAATGAAATGGTTAAATTAACTTATCAACCCATAATGATGATGAATGAGGTATTAATTCAGATACAAGCTGGGCAATTTGCAAGTTTACGCATTCTGATGGTTCTCAAATAACATTTTGAATAGCGGGTCAGCGCCTCAATCAATTACATAAGCATGTAAAGTCGGTCTCCGGAAAAAAATCCTTTTTCATGCATATGCATTAAAACATGTTCGCAATTATCCTCGGAAATTGCCTTCATTGGATTAAGCAGCAGCCTTGGACGCGTGGTTCTGATCTTCCCCGGGCTTTTATTAAAGCTCTGAGCAGCGTTGGCAATAACAGAGCGGATGGGCTGTTTGTTTAAAGAGTGTTTACCAAAGAAAGGGGCCGGCGGGGCGCGCCCGTGGATAAACACGGACCCATCTCCTTGGAAGTTGCTGGGAATCGCTCGCCCACCCAGCGGCTGGGGAGAGAGCCTGTCAGCCGAGACACTAGCCCGGAGCTTCGGCTTCTCCGGCTCCTGTGTAATCACCGCCTGGGGCGCAGGCCGTGCTGGTTAGGGGAACGCCCGGCCCGGCGTGGCCCAGGGGGCCCAGCGTTCGCCCTGTCGTGGAGGCCGGATGGGTAAACCTGGCAGCCTCCTGCCACCCTTGGTTCCTCCAAGCCAGACCAGCCGACGGCTTGCAGGGGTTGCAGGCTGGGGGATTTAAAGAGCCTCTTGGCAGGAGCTGAGGCACAAAGGCGGTGGCTGCGTGGTTTCCACCCCCTGCCAGGGCTGTGGAGCCGGTCTGTGGACCTCAGGCTAGGGTTTGGCCGCTTTTTTTTTTTGGCGGGGGGGGGGGGGGGGGGGGGCGGAAGTGGGAGGCTAGCCCATGTTTATCTTAGAGTGGAAGCTTCGGGAAGGTAGGGCTAGACCTCAGATTTCGGAGCTCCCATCTCCCTCCCGCACTCTCTGCACGCAGCGTTGGTTGGACGACCCTGAGGTCAGTCTCAAGTTCGCTGACAAGATCAGAGCCCCGGGCAGGAGGGATAACAATGAGGGCTCCGCTGGGGCCTCCTTACAGTCCACTGTCCCCTCCTCCCACTTAAAACATCCTGGACAGTGAAGATGGAAGTGCTTTCCATTTGCCAGGTACTGTCAAAGCACTTTCCTCATATCAACTCATCTAACTCTCACCGCACCCTCACCAGACAGCTCCGAGCATCGTCTCCATTTACTGAGGGTGAGCTGGGCGGTGTGGCAGACGGGCGTTCTGCCCTGCGCTACCCAGGTCCTGGGTTCGTGATCTCAGCCACTTGGCGAAGCTGTCTCAGAGGAGGTCTCGGCCTCAAACAGGGGTGTGCACGGGTCTCCACATGGGGGGTCCCCTGGGGGTAGATCTGGATTGGTGTTGACCAAGCAGGAAGGACCCTGGGCCCCTTGCACCGGCAGAAGGTGGAGGCAGCCTGCGGGGGCGCAGCGTGGGTAGAGTGAGGAGGCCAATTACCCCCCCCCCCCCCCTCACCACCACACACATACTCCTGATCCCATCTTGGGCCTTTCTCCCTTTTGGTGGTTCGGCTCCGTGCACGGTGGCCTGGAGAGCCGCTTTGAGCCCTCCAAGTTCTGCTTTCTTAGGCTCTGTCCTGGCCGGGTGCTTGGCCTGGGGACTCCGCCTCTGGGAGATGCCCTCCGCATGCCCGGGTGCGGAATGGAGGGGGCAGGAGGACCGGGCGAGAGGGCGGCTGGCGTTTCTGCGCGGACAGCGCGGGGGCAGGCAGCTGGGTCCGCGCTCGGCAGGAGCACCGTCTCCCAGCCCCGCAGTGGGACGCGGCTGGCTCCCCGCCGTTCCCGCCCTCCCCCAGGCGGGGAACCAGCGGCTGAAGGAGGAGCCAGGAGATGTTCGCTGCCACCAGCACGAACCCGGGAATGCATGTTCCCTGGGCTTCCAAAAGGGCTCGGTCGGTCGAGGAAAGAAGGAAAGGGGAGAACAGCAAAGGCCGCAGGCCCCACAGCGGTCTGCACCTGCTCTTTGCCCGCGTGACATCTCCCCTCTTCCATTCCTCCAAAGCTTCTCGCCCCAGCGATCGTCCAGGGCCCCCAGGCAGGCTTGGTGCTTTGGGGAGGTTGCTCACCACCACTCAGACGTGTGGGCCCTGGGGTGGCCAGGGGCAGGCCACCTCCAAATGTGTCCGGGGCAGAGCTCTGATGGCCCATCTGTAGGAGGGTCCCAGCGTCTTGTGAAGTGATGGTTCAGGAAAGTGCTTGCCCATGGCACCCCACCGGCTGCTTCTCTGACTGTCCAGAGAGCTTGGCTGCGTGGAAGTGAGGTCTGGAGGGCCATTCAGGAGTGCCCCACCAGGTCCCCCAAACTCCTAGTCACTCTGGAGGTCACCTCCTTGGCAGCCTTCCTTGATTTCTTCTCTCCCCACCCCCCAATTCTCCTCACAATGACTGAATACTGGTGGCCAGAGAGGGAAAGCGCTGGGTTTTAGCTAGGGATCCCGAGGGCCTGGTGTAGAAGTGTTTGTTGACTGCATGCACGAATAAAGGACCATGGACCAAGGAGAGGCCAAAGGCCCCTGAAGCACTCAGGGATGAGGATGGGATGGCCAGTAGGGATGGGGCCAGCAAAGCCATCGAGGGTCCATTCAGGGGGAGGAAAGCCTAGGCCACGAAATGCCGGCCTTAACTTCTATCCTTAGTCAGTCAGTGAGGGATGGAGGGGCTTCCCAGGAGCAGTGTCTCACATGGTGTCTGGTTGGGCACAGTTCTAGCTGAGGTGCCATGCAGAGATAGAGCGGGTATCAAAGGGACTGGGGTTGAGGGAAGCTGGGTTCTCTCCTGGGCCAGTTCTTTGCAGTCTCAGTTTTGCCAAGATCCAATCCCCCCAAATGCAGGAGAATTGGCCTGGAGATGGCACAGTTCCCACTGCCGCCAGGCCTCCCAAGGAGAGACACATGGGGGCAGGAGACAGAGGTTTCCTGGGAATGTCACCAGATCTCCAGACAGAGAAGAGGGCCCCAGGCACATAGGCTGAGGAAGCTGGACCCAGAGAGGCTCCCAGGATGGTGACAGAACAGTGCCTGTGACAGAGTCTGCATAGGCTTGTGGCTTGAATCCCCCTCTGTCACTCACTGATGGAGTGACCATAGGCAAGTTACTGGTCCATTTGTGCCTCAGTTTCTTCATCTGTAAATAGGGGTAGTCTTACCACAATGGACTGTTGGGAAGATTGAGCCAATATGTGTAAAGCTCCCACTAGGACCTGTCCTAGAAGTTCTGTGTGTGAGTCTTTCTGATTAATAGGAAGGAGTGGCAAGTCTGCCGGTCACGGCATTGCTCCCTGCTTGGGCGGCCCTCTCCTCTGAATTGCCCACTGCTCGCAGGGGCCCCCAAAGTCCAGGCCAGTCTGCCAAATGCTCCCCCTCAGAGCTTTACTTGCTCCAGGCCTGAGGTTGAGGGAGGATCACCTACCTGGACCTGTGCCTTGGAGGAGGCAGAGGGTAGGGGCAAAGGGGAGGCCCCAGGTGCAGCCTGCCCCACTTTCAGAATCACAGAGAGGAAGGAAAAGATCTTCTCTGGAGCATTTGCTATGCCCCAGGCACCATGCTAGGCACGAGGAATCCAAAGGGGAAACAAGAGAAAAAAGTAAGTCTCTTAGGTATCTTAAGAGTTGCCCACCTGCATTATCATTCCTATTTTACAGCTGAGAATTAGAAGCTGAAGTGGTTAAGCAATTCGCTCAAGGTTAAACAATGAAAACATCCAGAGCCAAGTTTAGAATCCAGATGAGAAGAGTCTGTCCCTAGTCCCGCCTCCCCCTGCGCTGCCCTCTCCAGAAGGGCCCTGGAAATCCTCCAGACAGTTTGTTGGTGGGCGAGCTGGGAGAGCTGAAGGACCGGGAAGCCTCGCTTAGCTCTGCAGGTCACATTCTGCCTTCCCGACCAACACCATCCCCATCCTATCCTCTAAAATTAAAGAGGCGAGATGTTGGGCTCCCTTTTGGCTGGGGCTCAGGTAACTGATATGTTAACCTCTCTGCATCTCGGTTTTCTCATCTGTAAAATGGGTGTAATAATAGAATTAGTTTCAGTGGGCTGTTGGGAGTCTTGCTCGAGAAAACAAAGCCTTTTAAAGCTTGCTTGGCAAGTAGTTAGCGATCAGGAAATGATAACTATTGTAGTTATCCCTGTGTGTGGGCGCAGGAAAGAAACGCGATGGGCAGGAGATTCGGCTTGGACACTCTCAGTCTGTTCCCAATCCGAGTCTCGGTTGCCTCTTTTGAAATTTATGGGCAGGACCGGGGCTGTGCTTGGTGACCACAGGGCAGGTCTCATGCACAGGAACCCAGCAGGCTACAGCGGGTTCTGGCTGTCGCCAACTGTCCATCAAGCTGTCATTAGGTGGAGTGACGATGTCCTTAAAGCACAGTCAGAGGTGTGAGTGTGTGTGTGTGTGTGTGTGGGAGGGGGGGGGGTCCCTACGCGGAGTGATCAATGGGGACCAGTGGGACTTGGGGCGGGTTCCAGGGGAGGCAGAACGGCTGACCCACGGGGAACGGGGCCGCCCCCACCGGCTGTGCCAGGAAAGGGCAGGTTAAGCTTTTGCAATCTTCTGTTGAAACGTGGGTTTCCGGGTGTGGAGGAGGGACCTCTACACCTGCCCTCCTTAGGAGACTCCTGCGGGTGTCTTCTTAGGTCGGGGGCGCTGATCAGAGGAACTGTGCGCGTTGGAAACTCTCACACTTTGAGACCTTAAGGGTGCAGGACCTCACTCGGCTCAGGCGTCCCAGCGGCGCCTTTGGTGGGCGACCAGCCCGTTTCCGACCTCTGCCCTCCTCTTGCTGCGCAAACCCGCGCTGGTCCCAGCCCGCAGCGGCCGCGCGGTTTCCGGGGCCAGAGGGGAGGGACGGCTGGCGGGTGGGGAAGGGACAGCGGCCCGAGCCGCAGGGATTTTGCCCTAAAAGTGGCGAGGTGCCTGCTGAGAGTCTTCCATTCCCGAACTGGTGCGCGCGGGTCGGATGCGGGAGCGGATCCCGCCTCGAGGGGCTCCCCTGATGGCGGGGCCAGCGGCCGGATGGGGTCCTGGACCCCCGAGCACCGCTTCGGTGCCTGTGCCTGCGTTCGCTGGGCCGCCGAGCCGGCCGATGGGGCTCTGGACCTGGAGAAGGACCCCTGCTGGCTTCCAGCGGCTTCCAGACCCGTGATCCGGGCGAAAATCGCCCAGGCCTTCCAGGCCCTGGTCCCTCGTACGACTCTGTCCGTGGGCGTCCGTAACCTTCTAGGGCAGCGGTTCTCAACCTGTGGGTCGCGACCCCTTTGGCGGTCGAACGACCCTTTCACAGGGGTCGCCTAAGACCATCCTGCATATCAGATATTTACATTACGATTCATAACAGTAGCAACATGACAGTTATGAAGTAGCAACGAAAATAATTTTATGGTTGGGTTACAACATGAGGAACTGTATTTAAAGGTCCAGAAGGTTGAGAACCACTGCTGTAGGGCCAGAGGATTTCTTTGGAAGGAAAGGGAAAGGAAAATAAGCGTTAGTTTTGGACCCGCGGGTCATACCTAGTCCTTTCGCTTCTGTGTCCCCTCTTCTCCAACGCGACAGAGAAGGTCACAGGCCCTCCTGCCCCGTAACCCAGGGCGCGTCTCGGTGCGTCCGCGGCCGGAGCACAGAGGCCTCCAGGGCTCGCCGGGAGCGGCCCTGGGACCGCAGACTTCAGGCCTTTGCAGCTGCTTCACCGAGCCGGTGCGCAGCGAGGGTGGGGCCGCTGGGGCCGCCCATCCAGGCCTGGCGCGAGAGGAGCCCGAGAGGAGGGCGGGCAGGGCGGCCGGTGGCGAGCTGGGCCGGCAGCGCCCGCACCGTTTTCCCAGCCCTGGACCAGCCGACCTTGGGCCTCTCAGGACTGGAATCCCGGAACAGGGACCTGCGCTAGAAGCGCGTCCCCTGGGATGTCCCGAAGCACAGGGGATTTCCTGAAAAGTGTCGGCTCACCTTTTCAAAGGGCCGGGACCCTGGAGGGTCGGGGGTGGCGTGTGCCGCTGTGTTTCTGGTATGGGGGACCCCCGCCCCCAGCCCGAGGGCATGGACTTCACACAGACCCCTGGTCCCCCGTGGTTTCAGGCAGGCAGATGCACTCACACGAGCCCCCAGCCCATGCAAAGCGTCAGCAGAAGTTGGGACTGTGGCGATGCCCAGGCTTCCCCTGTGGCTGCTTTCCTAAAGCCCATCCCTAATAGGGACTGGGACTACCAATGCTGAGGTCCCTGTGCACGCCCTCTTCCCCATCTTCCTCTCACAGCCTTGTACCCCACCATTAGTGGTTGCATCGAGATCCTGGTAGGAAGTCCAGGCCAACACTAAGGAGAGCTGTAGTGAAACAACATGGGCCTGAGAGTGGCCTTGGGGTATCCCTTGGTCTATCTGCAACCCCCACCTCCACTCGAGTCATTTATTTGCTGTAAAACTGTGGGCAAGGTCCTTAATCTTCCTCAGCATCCTTCTCTGGATATGAGAAGGGGGATAAACCATAGTTACCTCAATGAGGGGTTGTAAGGATTTCACTCAACATTTCATGTCACACAGAAAGCAATGCCTTGATTACAAAAGACACTCCATAAATGTTATTTCTCTTTATGCACACATTCGGGCAAACTCAAGATCCACTCTCTCTTACCTAACAGGCAGGCAAGATAAGATGCAGTGGGCTCAGGACCGGCAAATATGAAGCCCTGGAGAGAAGGGGTGGTCAAAGATAGGCCAAGGGGCTTAAAAAGGCCAGACAAGCTTTGGCTGAAATGATTTGAGAATAATTCTTTTCCACTCCCGTAACCCCAGGTCCCGGATTCATATGTTTCTGCTCCCTTTGGTATGAAATATTATTTTTAAATATATTAACCCCACAGGTGCCAATATTAACCACCTGGAAGGTGGCAACCCCCACCTTCCAGAAACTCATTTCAAAGGGCGAAGAAAAACAATGAACAAATTTCTCTTTGCCTATGTTATGGCCCAGTGAAAATAATGCGTGGGCTCAGAAGCAATCTGTCTCCTGGTCCCCACCACACTATAAAGTCAAATCCATTAAACCCTCTGATATTTAATGTCTGCATTTGTAAAATGGGGATGATAATGGTAATAATGCCTTCTTTAAAGGATCGTTGTGAAAGTTAAAGGAAATAATATATATTGAAGCACTTTGAACTAGCAATCGAGGACAGAGTCAACAATTCACTAAAAACAATAACCAGAAAACAAAACCTAAGCAAAGAGGAGAAACCCAAAAGGACAGACATTGCCAGTGCAGAATGACTAGGGCTTATTTTCATTCAGAGTGAGAAGTCTAGAAGGAAAGTTTCAATTCAGACATACAGTCTAGTATAAATTTCAGGGAGGGGTTTCAAGACACTCAATTACGAAAAAGGAAAATCCTGTCCAGTTTGCCATGTTAAAACTTAAAGCATGACTCCATCAGCCGTGGCCGGTATGTTTCAGTGATTAGAGTGCCCCAAAGGGCTCCATTCCCCTGCCTTGGTTGGGGTGTGTGCAGGAGGCAGCCAATTGACGTGTCTCTCTCATCTCTCTCTCTCTCTCTCTCTCTCTCTCTCAATCAATGGAAAAAATATCCCTGGGTGAGGATAAACAAAATAAAACAAACAAAAAAACAAACAAACAAACAAAAGACACATCTTCGTCAAGTCTTGAGATGTTTTCTTATAAGCACATCTCAGTTTGTCAAGTGTCGCTGCAGGAAATTGTCACCTATTAGAGGAGGGCTACAGAGTAAACATGGTCAAAGCATGGTGTAACTGCAGAGTTACTGAAGTGTACTTTTAAAATAGGGAGAAAACACAGAACCACATTTTCTTATGCTATGAACTATAGAATTGAATATTTATATAACTTCTTATCTTAATGTCTCTTTACATATATGTACACTTATTTTTTTTTTTTAAATATATTTTATTGATTTTCTACAGAGAGGAAGGGAGAGAGATAGAGAGCCAGAAACATCGATGAGAGAGAAACATCGATCAGCTGCCTCCTGCACATCCCCCACTGGGGATGTGCCCGCAACCCAGGTACATGCCCCTGACCGGAATCGAACCCGGGACCCCTCAGTCCGCAGGCCGACGCTCTATCCACTGAGCCAAACCGGTTTCGGCAATGTGTACACTTATTTTGCATCTATATGTGCAAATTTCCATTTTGTGTGAGATCAAATCATTGAACTTTTTTATTCATAATTTTCATTTACAATCAGAGATAACAAAGGTTTCCCCCCCTCTCTGTTCTTCACAAAATCCCAGCCTGCCCAACAAAATAGAATGTTTCATCTCTATTTAATTTTGTAATGATTTAGTTTTTCTTTGGGTTGTGCTTTCCCCTCTTCCAAAAAATATGAACCATTAATTATATTAGCCATATGGCTTGATCATAGCAGCTAATTTCCATTTCATAATGTAATTATTCTTTAAACACTGACAATTTATTAGTCAAGGTGTTTAGGAAGTTTCTCTCTAGCTCTATCTCCTTTAAATGATTGAAATAACCATATAAACTCAAAGCCATTAGACTGTTACTTTTCATGGTTTTAGATCCTATGACTCCTCAGCTTTAAATACTGTATTTCCAAGAAGAAGCTTCGACTTGCTCTTAGTGCTGGGACTTACAATATGGACGATCCAGAGCGGCTTTGTTTTCCTGCCCAACGAAGGCTTTCAACAATGAGAATTTGATGTAATGGCTCTTAGGGCTACTCAGTTGTGTTGGACATGCGTGCTGGCCGGAAAGCTGTGCAGTCACACAGTACTGCACACAAAGCATGTCATCCTTCAGTGCTCTTAATGCTTTGTCCATTAAATGTACTCCCTCATGTAAATGGCAGCGTATTTAACTGGTAAACAGATGTTCCCCACAATCATCTCAGAATTAGAAAGCTGAGGTTCTGGTTTACTGTAAGCTCTGGGTTTCTCCCCCCGCTGAGTATTTTCCAGAGTCATTTCTGTTTTTCCCCTCACTCATCTGAATTTAGCTTCTATTGTGGCCTTACTCTCTTGGTTTAGGGAGTGAATGCTCCTGACACTATAATACACATCTTATGGGTCTCTACAAATATTCATATATATAATACATAAAAAAGATGTAGAACATAGCACTAAAGCATGCCATATTTAAGGTAATTTGCCCTTAATACAGTCTGACTTTAACTGAGGGTGTGGTTTCAATGAACTACTTTGTGTATATCCCTTAGTTTAAAATACAAGAAACTCATATGTCAGCTTGTCTCCTAGAAGATGGGATTTAAATGCCAGATGGATAGCTGACCCTTTAATAGGCAAAAACATTGGACTTTAAGCCAGTTGAGAAAATGTGAAATCTAGCCAGCCTACTCTCACTTAATTAGAATTTTAAAAAATTTACATTAAGGTCATACATTTCCCTATATTCATCACCATTTATTATTGATTATATTTCCTGATAAAGATTCCCATTCAGGGGTTCTATATTGAAAATATTTGTTAAGAGCTTGACTATGGATCCTAGCATTTAAAGAGAGGTGTTTATCTTGAGATCTTTTTATCATCATTGCCTGGTTATTGGACCACAGATGGGTGCCTGGGCTGAGCATTAGGCCTCTGATCTCAGAATGATGAAATTATTGCCCCTTTATCAGAACTAAGACTCCCTTACCTAAAGGTCTGCCAAATGTGATACATTTATAGTAAGTAATTCAATTATTAATTTGAGAGTGGCTAATAGTGCCTTGCAATAGTTGCTTAACAATAATTTGTGCATGGGTAGATATCACAGTTCTTTTATTTTTCCATATTATAATAATCATTTTTTAAATAAACATCATTTAAATATGACATCCATAAAGAAAATTTATTTATCTGTTCTTCTCTTGTTTGACATTTAGGTTGCATCCAGTTTTGGGCTATTTTGAATAATGCTGCTATGAACATTTTGTATATGTGTTTTGGTACATATATGTGCATTTCTGGTCGGTATAATGCCTAGGATAGAATTGCTGGGCTATCATGTATTATTATTATTGATTTTACTGCCTGATAAGGAATATATAATAATCTTCCAATGGCATCCCATCTAACTCAGAATAAACATTAATGGCCTTACAATTATTCACAAAGCCCTAACCAGTTGGTTCTGACACTATTTTCTTTCTTGCTGCTTCTACTGTAGGTCTTGTAACCTCCATGCTATTCTTAGAACTTATTAGGCCTGCTTCCCCTTTAGGGCTTTTTTCCTTGCCACTTCTCTCTGCCTGGAAGCTCCTTCACCAAATATTTGCAGGATCCCTCCCTCATCTCTTTCTCTTGATTCAAATATTACCTTCTCAGTAAGGCCTTCCCTGACCAGTCAATTAGAGCTGCAATCCGCCCTAGCCGGTTTTGCTCAGTGGATAGAGCATGGGCCTGTGGACTGAAGGGTCCCAGGTTCGATTCTGGTCAAGAGCACATACCTCACCTCAATTGCAGGTTCCTCTTCGGCCTGGGCCCTGGTCGGGGCTCGTGTAGGAGGCAACCAACTGATGTGTCTCTCTCACATCAATGTTTCTCTCTGTCTTTCCCTCTCTCTTCCACTGATTTTCCACTAAAAATCAATGGAAAAATATTCTTGGGTGAGGATTAAACAAACAAACAAACAAACAAACAAACAAAAAGCTGTAATTCCTTCCTATTACCTCATTACACTCCCTGTCACCCTTCTTTGCTTTGTGTTTTTCCATATCACAGATTGGTATCTGACATTGTATATGTTTTTATTTGTTTGTTTTTGGTCTCTTCTCACTAGAATGTAAACTCCATGAAGGCAGAGATTTTTGTCTGTGTGATTTCTTACCACACCTGCTATATCTACTGCTATATCAACAACTTGCTAGTCCCAGAACAGTGCCTGACAAATAAATAGATGCTCAATAAATAGTTATTGAATGAATAAATCAATGGATGAGAAGATAAGGTCATGGTGGTAAAAGAGTCAGGAGACCTGGCTGTTGGTTTCTGCGGAGTCTCTAATGGACTGTGACCTTGGGCAAGTCACTGTCAGCTCCCTTGCTTGTAAAAGGGGTATACCTGCCTCCATCCAGGACTGTGAAGTGGATCAAGTGAGAAAATGTGCTTGAAAATGCTTTCCAAAGTTTGAAGTCTTTATCCAAGAAGGTGTTCTCAGCTGGCACATAAGATCTCCCAGGAAAAATGACTTAAAAATGATAAAACAAATAAGGAATGTCCAGTGAGAACCACAGCTTTCTTTTCCCTCTTATGTCTTATAAAGGTTAATGCATGTTATGGTTCAACTGTCTCTTACTCATGTATCTAATTGATGTGTTTTTCTTCTTAGTAGAGACCACAGATTGAGAGCTCCATCAGACATCTGAGCTCTGAAACCTCCATTCGTGGGTAGGTCTGGGAATCCTAAAGGAAATCCAGGTTTAGCTGGATTGATGAGAGCAGTAACAGGTATGCACATTTACTGAGTGCCAGGCAAATGGTGCTTCGCATCTATTAGCTCATTTGTCATCATAACATCCCTTTGAGGTACTGTTACTACTCTTTGTGTCACAGGTGGGGAAAACAAGGCAGAAAGAGGTAAAAATAACTTCACTAAGCTAGACAGGTAGGAGCAGGATTTGAACTCAAGGAGCTGGGTAGAGAGCTCTGGTAAATAACTACTCTGCTATGCAGCCCAAGTTCAGTCACCTGGGTGGCCCTGCTCTATTATAGAACAGCATAAGCTAAGTCCATGGAAGGGGAACTTGCCTTCTTGACAAGCTTACCCAAGAGGCCAGGACAAAGTGTGTGCTCTCTGATGTTGTCGTGAATAGTGATACTATTGTAAAGATCTTGCTTCTTTTTTTTTTTTTTTAACATTCTCATGAATATTATTTATTTTATTTTATTTTTTAATCTTTATTTTCTTTATTGGTTAAGGTATTACAAATGTGTCCTCATCCCCTCAATAACTCCCAAGCTCCTTCCCGCCCCCTCATGTTCTTATCCCCCTGTTGCCCATGTCCATTGGTTTGGCTTATATGCATGCATACAAGTCCTTTGATTGATCTCTTCCCCTTACCCCCACCCTCCCCTACTTTCCCTCTGGGGATTGATAGTCTGATCGCTGTTTCTCTGTCTTTGGATCTGTCCCTGTTCAATTTGAAGATTTGACCTTCTGACCAGGTTACCCACCTTTGTTTGTTTTTTTAATCCTCATCCAAGGATATCTTCCCATTGATGTTTAGAGAGAGTAGGGGAGAGAGGGAAAGAAAGAAATAATCCATGTGAGAGAAAAACATCAGTTGTTTGCCTCCTGCCCAAGCCCGGACCAGGGCAAGGCTGGGTAGGGGCCAGCAATTGAGGTAGAAATAAACTTAGACCAGTGGTCTCAACCTTCCTAATGCTGCGACCCTTTAATACAGTTCCTCATGTTGTGGTGACCCCCAATTTCATTGTTACAAATTGAACATAATTAAAGCATAGTGATTAATCACACAAAAAAATAAAGACATCTTTTTTTTGTTATTTATTTTTTTAAATTTTTTTAAATTAAATCTTTATTGTTCAGATTATTACAGTTGTTCCTCTTTTTCCCCCCATAGCTCCCCTCCACCCGTTCCCCCCCCCGTCCACCCTCACCCCCCCCCCCCCCCCCGCACTGTCCTCATCCATAGGTGCATGATTTTTGTTCAGTCTCTTCCTGCATCCCCCACACCCCTTTCCCCCCCAAATAGTCCACTCCCTTTCTATGCCCCTGATTCTATTATAATCACCAGTTTATTCTGTTCATCAGATTATTTATTCACTTGATTTTTAGATTTACTTGTTCATAGATGTGTATTTGTTGTTCATAGTTTGTATCTTTACCATTTTCTTCTTCTTCCTCTTCTTAAAGGATACCTTTCAGCATTTCATATAATACTGGTTTAGTGTGATGAACTCCTTTAGCTTTTTCTTATCTGTGAAGCTCTTTATCTGACCTTCAATTCTGAATGATAGCTTTGCTGGATAAAGTAATCTTGGTTGTAGGTTCTTGCTATTCATCACTTTGAATATTTCTTGCCACTCCCTTCTGGCCTGCAAAGTTTCTGTTGAGAAATCAGCTGACAGTCGTATGGGTACTCCCTTGTAGGTAACTGACTGTCTTTCTCTTGCTGCTTTTAAGATTCTCTCTTTGTCTTTTGCTCTTGGCATTTTAATTATGATGTGTCTTGGTGTGGTCCTCTTTGGATTCCTTTTGTTTGGGGTTCTCTGCGCTTCCTTGACTTGTAAGTCTATTTCTTTCACCAGGTAGGGGAAGTTTTCTGTCATTATTTCTTCAAATAGGTTTTCAATATCTTGCTCTCTCTCTTCTTCTGGCACCACTATAATTCGGATGTTGGTACACTTGAAGCTGTCCCAGAGGCTCCTTACACTATCTTCGTATTTTTGGATTCTTTTTTCATTTTGCTTTTCCGGTTGGGTGTTTTTTGCTTCTTCGTATTTCAAATCTTTGACTTGATTCTTGCGATCCTCTAGTCTGCTGTTGGGAGTCTGTATAATATTATTTATTTCAGTCAGTGTATGCTTAATTTCTAGTTGGTCCTTTATCACAACCTCGAGGGTCTCATTAGATTTCTGCGGACTGAAGGGTTCTGGGTTCGATTCTGGTCAAGGGCACATGCTTGCGTTGCAGGTGTGGTCCCCAGTGTGAGGCATGCAGGAGACAGCCGATCAATGATTCTCTCTCATCGTTGATGTTTCTGTCTCTCGCTGCCTCGCCCTTCCCCTCTGGAGGCACTAGCTGTATTAATTCAAACCTGGTTAAAATACTTTCTAAAATGTCTGCTACAGCTCCAGGATCTATTACATTTTCAAATAACTTTTGAAATCTCATCCTCTGCTGAATCATAATAGGGAACACAGAGGGAAAGCAGTTTGTCTCCAGGTACTGATTCAGGAGATAAACCCCAAGGTACACATCTTGCTTGTCAGGAAGGAACACCCCTGGGCAGGAAATCGCCCAGATCTGCAACTCCACCACCACTTCCAGAGGCATCATTTCCCTGCGTGGGCGAAAGGAAAAGATCCTTTTGCGTTGAGCCTAGGACCGATCTTTCTTAGTTTAGTTCAATCCCTAGAGCAAATGTCCCCAGCAGCTTCCCCAGCCCCCACCCCCTCGTACCCCCATCTGTTCCCAAGATCTTGCTTCTTCTCAGCAGTTACCAAAATGGTATTGTGGCTAAATGAAAAGGCTTGATAACACCTTTATTGGTGAGGATCTGAAGGAATTGGAAATTAAATCTTATACATTGCTGGTGGGAGTTTAATATCATAAAACCACTTTGGAAAATTCTTTGGCAGTTCTTTATAAAGTGAAACATGTAACTATCCTATGACCCAGACATTTCACTTCTAGGTATTTACCCAATAGATATGAAAACATATGTCTATAAGTAGACTTAATAAGAATGTCTATAGCAGCTTTATTCACAGTAGCCAGAAATTAGAAACAACCCAAATATCCATAGTAAAAGAATGGATAAACAAGTTGTGGTATATTCATACAATGGAATACTACTCAGCAATATGAAGGGAAAAAAAACTACTAATAACAACAACAACATCGCTGAATCTCACAGACATGATGCTAAAAGTCATTAGCAAAAGGAGCCAGACACAGACAAATCTATGCTACAGGTTTTCTTTTTTATTAAGTTCTTTAACTGGTAAAACTGATCAATGGTGATAGAAATCAGAATTGTGGCACCTGTGGGAGGGGACTTTGACTGAGAAGGGCAACTTCATTGACCTGTGCACTTAACATCTGTAGATTTTACTGTGTGTAAATTATATTTCTATTAAAAATATCAAATAAAAATGAAATCATGAGTGTTTCAGCCAACCTCTTGCTTGGCGTGAGGCACACAATCAAAGACGTCTATTGTTCTAGCACAGCTGCTAAGGCAGCCTCAGCCATGAAGAGTTCTCCATGATTAAATTTTTCTATATTTCATTCATGCTCAAAAGTTTTCTTTCCTGAACTAATTGGCCAACTAGGCCCCATAAAAATAGTCATTTAACAATTTAGTTAAGTTTTCGCTGAAGGTCAAAGGCAAGTGCTTTTTAGCCTTCTCTTAGATCAGCAGAAACCAAACAATATGAGGCATAAACACCAAAGGCATGGAGCTGGGAACAGGAAGCCTGGAAGTTCAGCTCAGTTGTGTTAGTATCTAGCTAGTGTTTGTCTTGCCATGCTCAAGGTACTTCACTTTTCTGGACCTGTTGTTGTTGTTGTTGTTTTTATTTTCTAAATGAAGAAACTGAATAGAGCATAATCTCTGGGGTGTCTGTCAGATCTAACATTCTGAGACTCTGCATAGCTTCATCTTTCCTACAGAGTCTTCCCTGGAGTGGTCCAGAAAGTCCTAAACTGAATTTGACATCTTTTTCTCTAGACCACTTCCTCTTCCAGTATTCTTGTTCTCAGTTTCTCAGAACCACCATAATTCATTCATTCGATACTTATTGAGCACATAGGAGGTTCCAGGCACTGCTCCTGATATTGGTGATACTGCAGTGAATAAAAGAGACAAAAATCCCTGCCCTAAAACACCTCATGTAATCTAGTGGCAGTAATGGAATAATATAAAACATTCTAGGAGTTATAGAAAAAGATGTAGGGAGGAAAGAGATAGAAGATACTGGTAAGGATGATGTGCAAGTTTTAAAAGGGTGGCCAGGAAGGCCTCATGGGGAAGTGATACTGTAGATACCTGGATGCTATCCCCGATCCCCCTCTTTAATATCCACCACATGACACTTTGTACACATTTTAAAAAGTCACTTTACTTGTCATGTTCCCAAATGGTCTAGAATGGCTGTTTCCTTCACTGGACAATGAACTTTCTGAGCATAGGACCATGTCTTATTAATTTTTGTAATCTTGGCTGTAACCAATCGATGACTTCATTTGTGTTCTGATAGTCCCATTCCCATCATCTCACAGTTCTCAGTAATCCAACAATGATGATTTATAACTTGTAACTAAAAGACATATATGGGAATAGTCCCATTTCAAGGCTGATTCTCTCTCTTTTTAAAAAATATATTTTTATTGATTTCAGAGAGGAAAGGAGAGGGAAAGAGAGATAGAAACATCAATGATGAGAGAGAATCATTGATTGGCTGCCTTCTGCATGACCCCTGACTGGGGAATTGAGCCTGCAACCAGGGCATGTGCCCTTGACTGGAATCGAACCTGGGACCCTTCAGTCCAAGAGCCGATGCTCTATCCATTGAGCCAAACCAGCTAGGACAAGGCTTATTCTCAACTAAAGTTAATTATCAGAGAGTCACAGATTCTCAGACTTGGGAGAACAACTCTAGGTGGTCTAATTCAACTACCCCCCTGACACTTGGAGGCCCTTCTTCAACATTTCCTGTAAGTTGTAGAGTTATGGAGCTCTTCACATATGGTGTAATGGTGATAGGGGTGTGGGGAATCCTCAGCTCACTGGAGGCTTTGTTTTTTCTACCCTTCTCTGTTTGAGGATGTTATGTGTGAAAGGAATGAAGCAGGAAGTTATTTGTATTAGAACGCATATGTATTTACATACACAGTGTAGGTTTAAATCCGCAAATTGCTTAAGATGATGAACAGCAGGCTGTTACTTAAAATGTTAAACATGAGTGAGGGACTGAGATTGTACCCAGAGAGAAAATTATTTGTAATTTGAAGTTAAAACCACCTGTCAAAGCAAGGACTCAGTGTAAAAAGCAAATGGGTAGGTAGATCCATAGATCAGTAGCAGGGGATAAGAACCACCAAGGCAGCTGGTAATCTGGGCACCAGTCTAACTGTACAATCAGAAGAGGAGGCTATAAACCTTCAGTAAGCCATATCTGACCACAGAAGCTTTAAGAATCACTTTTGCCCCAGAGTTTTGTGAGGAACCCCTTACGTATTGTGCATGTCCCAATAAAACTCAATATGCTTGAGCTGCTTAAGGTTGTATTTCACCTATGAGTCAAGAGCTTCTAATTCCCTATGTTCTTTTTCATTTGCTGGTCTTGTAGGACATAGAAGTGTATCTGTGGGTGAGAGGAATAACAAACTCTTCAAGAATCAGAATTCTTTAAATTCTGCCTTTGCTTCTTGTTCTTAGTCTTTAAGTAGTTTGGGAGTAAAAACGATCTATTACAAAGGAAAGTATTAAGAGTTAAAAAGTGAAAAGCGTATTACATCCAGCAATTACTTATTCGGTCCATCTTTGGTAACTATTCCCCTGGTTGATTGAAATCTGTCTTTTCTACGGCTTCCACCCATTGATTTTAGTTCTAACCCAGGACCACATAGAACAAATCCAAATGATCTCTGCCACACTGTATAGTCCTTGAATATCCTGAGGCAGCTTGCATTGTGATCAGAAATCACTGAACTCATGAATATCATGTGCCTAGCACAGTGCTGGCTTGTGGTAGCACCTCATAAATGGTAGCTGTTGTTATTAGCTGTATTATCACTGTTTTGTTTTGTTATTTTTTAGCCATTTTTTTTCATAAGCCAAATCCTTTTAGGAAAGTGGTTCACACTGCTGTCACAGAATTAACTAAACAGAGGTTCCAACTTAATTACATCAATAACTTTATGTGTAAATGTTAGACACCAGGGTGATGGACAACTGGAGATATCTTTTTTTACTTTTCACTACCTGTACTTTACCTTTGCTATGTGCCAAATTACCTCTGAAGGCTTGGCTCGAGTTATTTCCTCTTCCAAGGAGAACTGACCATCCCATTTCTTCCCTTGAGTTGAGATTGAATAATAATATTACATCCAACTTTTTTTGTATATATTTCTTTGTGCTCTAGTGTGAGTTTTTATTTGGGATGGGTTCCTAAATGTGGATTCAATAGGTCAAAGGTTATACATATTTTACATTTTGATAGATAATGTCAAATTGTCATGCAAAAAATCTATACCAATTATATTTCTTCCAAACATTGCATGAGTGACACAAAAAATCTTAACCTATCAAAAATATGAGGCTCCTCACTCTAAAAAAAAATGATAAAACAGTTAAGTTTCCACTTTGACCCATTGAAAGACATTCTCAGTAAAAGTATATTTGCCATTTCAAAAGAGTATTTTATAGAGGGGCCTAAACATTGGTCTTTAGTTCTTTTAGACAAGTATTTATAGTTGAAACTATTTGCCATTTAAATTCAATTCACCAAAACACTTCTGGTTTCTATTAGTTTTCTATCTTTGTATATCAGAGACTTTAGTAATAGCTCTGATGACTTATATCATAAACAAAGAATGTGCTTAACTCTTGATATTAAAGGAATGTGGCTAAATGACCTTCTATAGCTTCCAGTTTAAAAAGAAAAACATCAACCACAAATTTACTTAAATTCTTATACTTCTGATTTGAAATTCTAGCATCTCATATGTAAGCTTTTTCATTTATTAAATATTTTTATTAGTTCCTACAATATGCATGTGTATTCTGCTATGTACTAAGAGGATTAAAAAACTAGATATAGTTCTTCTAAGAACTTCCACACATATAAAAATATATTTAGAGGAATCTGTCCATCTATTTATTCATCTATCCATTCAATTATTCATTCAATAAACAGTGTCTCTGTTGTAATAATACAGTGGGAACTCAAAGTTGAATAAAAGGTGATCCCTGTCCTCAACAAAGGACAATCTAGTGGAAGAAACAGACATGCTTATGTCCTCCTGGGGGATTAGAGAAGGTTTTCCAGGAGAGGTTGGCTTCCTTTCCCTTCCACCAGCAAAAGGAAACCCTAATTATCTACAGGGAGATGTTTGAAGGGTCTGTAGAATTTCAATAGATGGTGTAAGAAGTTCATTCATGGTTGAAGAAATATGAAATATGCTGGGCAAAGGCATGCAGATGCAAAAGTACATTGGAGAACAGGTTAGAGGGGGAAGGCAAGTAATATAGCAGATATTGAAATTGTAATTGGAAAAAGTTGGCTGGAGTCAGTAAGAAGGAAGGGTATCACTCTTATGGGTAAGAATGTTTAGAGAAGACTTTATGGAGAAAGAGGAAATACTTAAACAGGAGTTGACTAGGGGTCTAACGTTCTTAGGGGACAAAGGAATGGATCTATTTCGGAAACAAGAAGTATCCAACATTGTATCACACTCTTTCCTGCTTTAGGGTTTTCACATGGACTATTTTCTCTGTCAAGAATCCTCTTTGCCTGTAACAGAATGCTTTTGGTAGCCATTAACAAAAAACTTAAGTTGGATGGACCAGTGGTTGGTTTAGCCTTCAGTTCATAATACCATCAGGGCTCCATCTCACTGTGTTTATGCTAGTTCTCTCCTGTATGTTGGCCTTATTTTTCAAGGCTGGGTTTTCTTCCGGTAGAGAGGTGGCTGCCACTAGCTCCCAAGCTGCATGTCCTTGTTCACATCCAGGAAGACAAAACAGCTCTTTCCCTTCCACCTTCAAAAGGAAGCCCTGACCATCATTCTGATTAATTCAACTTAAGTCACATACCCACTAAGAATCAATTACTTTGACCTGAAGTCTGTCATATACTAATTAGCTTAGGCCAGTCCATCTCTGAACCAATCACTCTGACAAGGACATCTGATTGCAGCAAGCAGGGGCCCAGTCCTTGAGATGAGGGCAGGCTCTCTATACCAGTCCAAACTGGTGGTTAATATACTATGTGTGCAAAGGGTATGTGGGATGAAGGAGGAAGGAGGAAGGTAACCACAAAGTCTACTCTTTCTCCACTAGGTTGCCCAGCCAACTCACTGCTTCTGTAGTTCTCATCTTAAATGTGAAGGTTACGTAAGGCTTTCCCTGATCTACCAAACTAAATTAGTCTTCCTGTTCTAGCTCATCATGGTGCCCTATAATTTTTCTTCATAACACTTAATCACCTTTAAGTTATATACTTCTTTGTGTGATTATTTGTTAGAAGTTTGGTTCTTTCACTAGACTCTAAGCTATATGACAGCAGGGACTATGGATTTTCCTTCACACAGGTCGCTAGCTGGCACATAAGAGGCATTCCATAGGAGTACGTGAAATGAATCAATGGATTCATCTCATCTCCTATTCAATAAGGAGAAATATTTTGATCAGCTTCAAAATTGTTATAGCAGGGGAGGGAACATAAAAGTGAATATTAAGCTCAGAGCTGTTATAATGTGAGCTGATAAGTATCATGTACAACAGATAAGGTACATGGATTAAAAGACTCACTGTTATTGTAAATGACACTGTCAAATTTCAGTTTTGCATAAAAAGTCTTGTCATTTGTAATAATATTTTCTTATCAAGGTTACATCTCACAGCAGAGTAAATTTTAAATGCACTTGCACAAACCAGGACTGTCTTGCTTTTCTTATAATAAATTATCTGCATCAGAAATGCATAATCATGGAATGATAAGGAGGTTTTTATATGGGCTAAAGAAATGATTATTATCCAGTAGAACTGCTATCATTCAAAATATACATTTTGACTCCCGGCTGTTTCAAACTTTATTTTCATGTTAAGTTTAGTACAGTTTTCAATTTGAGGAATTTAGAAAAAAATCAAGTTTTAACACTTTGACATATTTATGTCTGGAAAGGTGGGTCTAATCAGCATTTGGTAGGGTGACTGTGGGTTAATCTATCTAGTACAATAATTTCACTTTGTTAGGCAATCTCTGGAAATAAGCATTCATTTGAAAAAATAAATCATCAATGGAAAGAGATCCTTTCTCCTCCTGCTCCTCACCCATTGTTTGTCTTTATTATTTGCTATGTTATATAGTATTGATTAAAATGTATAAGAATATCATTATATGAAGAAATGAAGACAATATGCACAATAAAAAAATAGAAATCCCAGGCTTTTAGTTGACAATAATATGTATTTTTTAGCTTGTGCAAGATACAGGTAAAGCAATGAGAGAGATTTTTGTGTGGTTAAAATGTTTGTTGGGCCCTGGCTGGTTTGGCTCTGCATATAGAGCATCAGCCTGCGGACTGAAGGGTTCAATTGTGGTCAAGGACACTTACCTCACTTTTAGGCCCTATCCCATATACGGTGGGAGGCAACCAATTGATGTGTCTCTCTCACATTGATGTTTCTGTCTCTCTCTCTCCTTTCCACTCTCTCTCTCTCAAAAAAATATAATTTATATTATATATAATATATATAAAACTTATATATATTATATATATATATATAATGTGTGTGTGTGTGTGTCACATATACATCTCAGTCTTCTTTTGTTCTGTTCAAGAACACACTTTAGGCATATTTGAAATCCTTATACCTTACACAAAACCAAAACAAGAAATGGGCTTGTCTTTAAAATGTTTTACTTTTTGAGAAGCTCCTGGCTGCTTCCTAAATCTAAGTTGGGTTTTTAACATCGCATTAAGAAAACTAGCTTAGTCTGGAAGCAAAAAAAAAATTGACATTAGGACATTTGTTTTATCTCAACAGTGACTTTGGATAATTGCACCAGATTCCTGTGCCTCAGTTTCTCCGTCCATAAAATGCTTTTCAGTTAGGTGTTCAGTGTTTGTTGAATAAATGAATGAAATAATAATAATCAACACTTACTGAGTTTTCACCATGTGCTAGACACGTTATATACATGATCACATTGAAGCCCTATGAAGTACATGTGGTTATTAGCTATTTTATAGAGGAGAAAGTTAAGCTTAATTAACTTGCCCAAAGTCACACGGTTAGCAATGTGTGAAATTTGAACCAAGACCGGCTAACCCCAGTGCCTGTGATCTTAAACATGCTATGTCTGAGTTGTCCCTCTGCTCCAGGAGGAGAAAGTCAGCTAAAGGCAACTAACAACACTCCAGCTATCCCTTGCCTGGTGAGCTTGTGCCTGTGCTTTGTCGTGTGACACTGTGTGAAGAAGGAGCTTGGCATGGCTGGAATCTCTCACCAAAATGACTGGTCTTGAAGATTGAGTCACTAAGGTCCTTCTAAGCCAAAGAGAGAGTCATTGATCTCAAAATGTGTATTGCTCTTCGGCTCCTTTATGGTTAAGTGAGGGGCATAGAGCTAAGTATCACTGCCACCTCTTTCAGAAACCTAAATATAACGCCCTCAACAAAAATTTGACACCTAGCAGAATAAATGACCCAGGGATGCCTCAGACCCAGGTGGCAGTGGTTGGAGGTTTGGAGAAGGAGGCCCCACTACGGTTTATGGGAGACACAGAGTATCCTAATTAATATTTACAAAGTGTATACGTGAACATTGAAGTTGAGTTTATGAGACTCTGAAAACCTTCATTTCATTTTATAACAGTGCCACATACTGACATGGCTCTGTGGAATTTGAGATGAGACTCTATGTTCTTCCTTAGAATTTAGAAATACATTCCATGTTTTGAAATCAGATTGAAATTTGATTGATATAGTGAACACATTCTGGGCATAAACTGAATATTTTATAAAGCTGAAGTGAAGTGACAGTGACTCCATACCACTGTGGGTGTCAAGGGTGTGCTCAGCAATGCTAACCCTGTGAGTCTTGAACAAAATTGGAGAAGCCACAGCACGTGTGAAAGGTCAAGGGGAACAGACGCACAACCTATTAGGTCAGGCATGAAAAACAGGTATCACAACCCTATAAGTATATATCTTCCCTAATTTATTTTTAATATATCTTCCCTAATCTATTTTTAAAATATCTTTTTAAAAATTCAGTTTGGTTGAGAGGAAGAAAACAAAAAAATTACCCCAAGGAACAAAGAGAGGATAGGTAGAGTGGAGGAGAGAACTGTAAGGAAAACAGAAGAAATGTGATTTCTGAGTATTTTCTTAACTAGAATCACATAACTAAAAGAGGTTAATGCTTCATAAATTCTAAAAAATGCTTATCAAGCCCTAGCCAGTGGTTAGACCATGGCCCTGAGGACCAAAAGGTCTCAGGTTTGATTCTGGTCAAGGGCATGTACCTTGGTTTCAGGCCCAATCCCTAGTGCTGAGTCGGGGCACGTGTAGGAGGCCACCAATTGATGTGTCTCTCTCACATCGATATTTCTCCTGCTCCCTTTCACTCTCTCTAAAAATCAATGGAAAAAATGTCGTTGGGTGAGGATTAACAACAATAACAAACAGTGCTTATCAAAACAAGAAGGTATTTTAAGGCCCTCCCTCTGGAATGAAACCAAACACAAAACTATTGAGACTGATACAAGCCAGCAGACAGCAAAATACTCTGTTAATTTTGGAAGCCTACCATATGTCATCATGAATACAACAGAATCTCTTAACATACCCTGTGGTGTCTGAGTATTGGATGACACAATATCTTTCTGGTTTAATTGTGCATTTCCTTGCTTCCTTTGGTTTCTATCTATCAAAATAGAAATATTATATTGATGCATATAAATATAAAAAATTAATAGTTAATAATAAAACAACTTAGTATGCTCAAAACATTTAAAAAATCAAAGCAAAGCGTACATAAAATATTATAGAAACTTCTAAAAAACAGTTTTCTGTGTTAATTATTTACCTTCCAAATAATATTCAGAGCAATAGGTTTTTTTAAAAAAATATTTATTTATTTATTTATTTATTTATTTATTTATTGTCTAAAGTTTTAAATATGTCTCCTTTTTCCCCAATTGATCCCCACAGCCATTCCCACCCCGGGCAAGCCCCCACCACCCCAGTGTCTGTGTCCATTGGTTATGCTAATATTCATGCATACAAGTCCTTTGGTTGCAGAGCAATAGATTTTAAGGTGGTTATTCATACCATGTACAATGCATACTTATGAAAATGGCTATAGAAAATAGAGGTAACTAGCTCTGAAGAAATTACTTAAATTATGTAAAATAATTAAATGGCATTAAATTATTAACTTATAAAACTGAGTACCATAAATGTTTGACGTAACACACTTAGATATCTAAGCACAATTACTTTTATTTACTAAGAGTATTTTTCCTTGTATAACATATCCAAATAGCTGCACTTTAATCATTTGAAATACATTTATATGAAGTTAAAATATTGTGTTTATGGAATCAAAATCTATTAAGACAACATCTAGATATTTGATTATATGTATTAGGAAGAAAAAGGTAAAATGGCTTCGTGTACGTTAAGGCAATATTAATACTGATGCACTCAAGAATGAAGACAAACAGAATTTTTACTCATAATGCTGTACAGGTAAATATCATCTTTTCTTTTCTCCACAGGTCCTTTTATTTCCATGTGAAATGTAAAGGGAGCTCCTTTTAAAGAATTTAAGGATAATGTAGTAGTATAATTAATATTCTAAGTAAAAAAAATTGCCACACATACGAAACTTTTAGTTCTGGATCATACATTTCAAGGAAGCAGAACATAATAAGATAACTTTAACATCAAGACTAAGTCAAATGACTGCTTTGTGCTTCAGAAGGCACTTGCATCTTGCAGAGTGAAGGATCATCAGGAACATAAATTATCATGGTCTGACTACAAAAAATTCTGGTTATTTAGCTCTGGCTAGATAGGTGCTTATGTTATTTGCTTTAATTCTACTTTTGACTTCATATAAACAGTAACTTAAGTGAAATGGTTCTAGAACTTTTTTTTAACTAATACTATAACATTAAGTATAACAATACATACTACATATATTAAATAGGAGTAAAAGTTTATCTATCTATCTATCTATCATCTATCTATCTATCTGTCATCATGGTGTCAGGTACATCAATGTAAAGTTGCATTTAGGAAGTCCATGAGTGACAAAATAAAAGAATTTAAAAAATAAGAAAATAAAGTCCATGAGTGAATAGTGACTCCAAATTAAGAACCAAGTTTATTTATTTTTATTTTTTTATTCATGTTCTTTTTTATTGTTTTATTGCTTAAAGTATTACAAAAAGTATTACATATTTCTCCTTTTTTCCCCCCACCCTTGAAGAACCAAGTTTAATTGGGAGATTAGAGGAGCAGATTCTTTTGAACTCTTCAATTTTTGAAACTATGTTCATGTATTATTGTTTTATTTTTTAAAAAGAAAACAAAGTATTTGACATTTTCTTAGGCTAGAATGGGGGCAATAACATATTATTAGTTTTACCACAGGTAAAATGGCTTATTTTAAAAATATCTTGCAGGGTCAGAATCAAAATTTTATTCAGTTCTTTCTCATTGGTTTTTTTTTTAAGTAATACTATCTGAATTTCAGTTACTATGGTATGATTGTGTCTAAAAAATAATTAAAGTCATAAAATCATCTTACAAGAACATTATGACTAAGATGAGAGATACTGAGAAGGTCTTTAATGTTTTGCAAAACATGTAAGAAAAAGAATTATGTTGAGTTGGGACAATGCACGGAGAGGCCGGTTTCACAGTGGTTCTTTAAGGGAGTTGACATTCCCCGTATTGGAATATGTAGAAAACAGGTGCCTGGCTGCAGGGCAGTTTATTTTTCCAGCTGACCTAATAAAACCACATATATACATACACTTATTTTTTATTCATGGGAAGCAACAGGACATGTATGTTATTGTTGATTTAAAAAATGTTTTTATTGATTTCAGAGAAAGAGGAAGGGAGAAGAAGAGAGAAACATCGACATCGATCGATGGTTGCCTCCTGCACGCACTCCAACTGGGGATGGAACAGGAAACCTGGGCATGTGCCCTGACCGGGAATCAAACGGGACTATGTTCAACCAGCTGAGCCACACCAGCCAGGGTGTTATTGTTGATTTTTAACTCAGGATAGTTTAGGACAAAAGGTAGGATCCAATAATCTGGTGTGTGAGTGTAATTATAGAGGTGAAATAATATTAAATGCTTGATTTTTGTGCTATAGGTTGAGATTTGGAAACTGACATCAACTTTTTTGAACTGGCCACCATGCAGCCTAAGTTATGGCAGTCACATAATTCTTACTTGCTTGTGTCTCCAAGTTTCCCGGTGGTTTTTAATAACAATTTTTTGTTGATTTAACTAATGAGATGACATTGTAAGATAACTTTCCTTATCCTCCTAGAGAGCCTTGCTTACTTCCGAATGTTCAGCTGAGTACATATAGCAATAGTTCCTTTTCATTGAGTGCTTACCATTTAGTCCTCTCAAAAATCTTTATAATGGTGCCACTCTTGTTTTTGTACTTTACCAATAATGAAACTGAGACACAGAGAAGTTAAGAAACTTGTCCAAGAACCTGTTCATGAATGTCAGAAGCGGGATTAATTCAAGTCTGTCTATTTCTAAAACCTGAGCTCTTTCTACTATGCCATCTTCAGACTCCAGATCTTGTTTGTAACCATTTAGACAATATTTTGTTAAAAACACACCCATTTATTAAAGATTAATTACCTCTAAATGTTTTGACAAGTTTTCCTAATTCACTGACTTAACTAACGGGCCACCTATTTCTTCTGAGTTTTGTTCCTGTTCATTAAAAAATGTACAGTTTTATTATCTATCGTTCTTTTTATATTTTTACAGATTGTATCTAATCGGCACAGTTTCATTCCAGATCTTTAAAAGTGACTGACGGAAGAAAGTGTTTCACATTTCCAGTTTCTTGCTGATTTACAAGGAAGTCATTGTCTTTACATCACCATAGAAAATCCCCAATGTTATTCTTACACCTTTCTGTGTCAAAGGACGGAATACCAGGAAATTCTTCTGTCTATAAAATGCCACTCATTTAAAAAGAGTTAAAATCTGAGTTTGTTTTCAAAAGAAAATGATCAGCAATGCAGTGAAACTGCTTCTGATGAAGGAAGTAAATAAAGCCAATAAATCACCAGCAAAGGGTTGGCCATCATAATGGACTCTGTTTTACGTGCCCGAACACTTCCCCTTAGAACTTCTATGCATTATTTTGTACTTACTTATCTGTTGCTTTGTCACTGTTCTACACTTTCATGCATTCCTCTTTTATCATCTCAACTACTTTATAGTTTCACCAGAACAGGATCCCCCATATTATAGTTTTATTTTAATTTTTTAAAGACATGATTCGAAAAGTCTCATGTTATGAATAATCGTCACTCAATAAATACCTAGTGAAAAACACTAAAATAATCATTTATGTGTGAAAGGAAGAATTCACACCATAAACTAAGAAATGCTCTTTGTTTGTTAAATACCTTTTTTTCTAATTCGAAAATCATAGTGTATGTTAAAATGTGTGCCTCCTCAAGAGCAAACACCAAAGGATTACTCTATCAACAAACTCAGTTTTTCGTGAAAAAATCATGAGGACAAAAAATGTTTATTAAATTTTATGAAGGCGAAGGCTTAGTCTGTGGGTGGTGAATATCTCACCTATCTCAGTCGTAGGTTTTTAAAAATTGAAATGGAAGGAGCATTGAAACCTTCTTGTCTTGGCACAAGAACATCACACTCTTCCTGAGAAACTGCTAGAGGTTTTGGTTTGTGGGCATGTTACTCAGGCTCTTATTCCTTCATTAAGTGACCTAAGAACATTGATTTTACTATGTAGTTTGTCTTTCTGTGTTAGATTCATTTGGGATTATTTGCCAAGTATTATAGACTCATATTGGTTGGATCTAGATGCTCTGGACTAAACCTTTTTCAAGGCATAGGAGGAGAAAATGCCTTGCCCAGAGCCCTTTTCTTCTTAAATCTAATCTTTTCCCTTCTTGAGCCTGTTTTTGGGGGACAAGATAAACACCAGGTACAGCTAGAAAAAAAACTTACCTCTGAAGACCCCAGAAAAGACACATGGGTTCTACTGGTATGTGTTTGATTTATAATTTAGACATAATTTTTGTTTTGTTTTGGATGATGGTTGAAGTAAGGTCTTCTGAAAAGGGCCCACAATATTCCTGACTCTTATAGCTGCTCTTCCCCCTACCCCATCAAAGTGCTTGCTAAATTTTCTGAAGTTAGGACAGCAATTAGACCCATAACAATGAAGTTCATTAATGAGAACTAATTGAAAATTAATTCACCACGACTCTACTTGTTGTGTTGTTAGTGAGCAAGTCTCGAATCATCAGAGCATGGCAAAATACTTCAAAATGACACATAGGTTAATGAGGTGGTGAAGCATCAGAAGAACAAAGTCTTGTAGTATTAAAATAGCCACCAAGCTTAAAACAGCTGCTTGTCCCTCCCTTCTGACTTCTCTTCCTGCCTCATTCCACTTTCTTGTTACATTGTCACTCGACAGAGTAGACACCCAACACGCTATCTCTTTTCCCAACAAGTCTTTCCTAGAGAAGAAATTTCACAATATTTTCCAGGTTTTGATTACTAAATATGAACTTGGCAAATGCCAATTTATCTACTCTCCAAATCTTAAGGAATCCACTTTTTCATTTTAAAAAATGTTTATTATGGAAATTTTCAAGAAAAATTCTGCTTTATGTGCTTTCCAAATTTTATTTTAAAAAAAGATATTTCCTTCCATATGACATTATTCTGATTTAGTCAACTAAATTGTTTAGGCAAATGTATATTTATGGGGTTGCTTTATTATATTTTGAAATAAGAATTTTTAAAACGGAAAACAGAAAACCTGACAGAGTAAAAAGTTAAACAGCCTATGAAAACACCTAGCACTGCCCTAGGTGGAGTAACAGATTGCTGTTGGGCTCTAACTTATTTATTTATATTTCTTATTTATTTAATTGCTAAGAAAAGTTCTTGTGTAAGTCAATTTTTAAAAGATTTGATGTAACACTAGCCATGACTTTATTAGTACTAGAGTCAACTTCAAAGGAGAACTGGAGACATGAAAAAAACACATGAATTATCTTAATTTTAATCTCTATTAAATTTATCTGATATGTTTGGTCAGATATTTTCCTCCTTTGGATTTCTTCTACACTTACAGTTATTGATTTAAGGAATAATATGCATCTATTTAGGGTCCATTCATTGCCTAACTCTGGGATATGTGCAAGTATACTTAGCGAGAAATACAATGTGATGAGTTAACAGGAATCAGAGAACAGAAAAGGAAATAGACTGTTCAAATGAAGAGCTCCATTATGAGAGAGGAGTCCAAGACTAGATGCAAGAAGAGCACATAAAGTTGTCTTCTCCTTCACAGAAATACAAGCTTAAATACATCATGTTTACCAAGTGAAATTCATGTACATGGTATTTCTTGAATTTCTGCATGTCTCTTTATTTTCTAAAAATCATACCCATTTTCTGTGCACCTTGGCAGTTGTCATGAACAGAGTATTTGAATGACAGTATCAAAGAAAATATGTCTGTTTTCCTTTATTATTAACAACCAGTCAATTAAATATATCTAATTTTCCTTCGATAACTTACAATGGAACTTACAGTTGAGACTTGATCTTGTAAAAATTTTTTTAACTGTAAAAAAACACACAACAACAACGAAAAAAAGAATCCTTGGCTTAATTTGACTGAACATTTCAAAGCTGGTATTTGCAAACTCAGAAAAAAGAGCTTTTCATTAATCCACGATTTTGGAAACAGTTACTCTAACCCACAACCACATACAAATACAAAAATCCTAATGGGACTATTTTCTTACTAAGCCTGTAACAGTTTACATTCACCTAATGGCCTGGGGTTATGAGCAAACTACTCAATTAGAGAATTTAGGCTGGTTGCCCACATATTTTAGAGCAAATTATCCCTTCACAAATGCAGAACCCCCTATATAAAACGCCTAACCAGTATTTCCTGTAAAAAAATACTATTCCCTAAATTCCCACCTTAAACCTACTAAGAATTTCTCTTTTTGCTAGGGCAAAGATTTTATGGAAATATTTGTTTTTATATCACATACCTTACTGTTGGTCTTCCTGTGGGCTTGTGTTTTGACCTTAAAGCAGCTAAAAAAATTATAATCAAAACACTTCTAAATAAGATATTTCTTTTCTAAGTACTTTTGCTAAGTACTTAAGTTAAGAACTTAAGTTGTAAGGAATAGAGCCCTGCCAATTCTTTGATAACAGATCTTCTGCTTGGGGGGTTAAATGAATTTCATGGTTATCCTTAACACTTACTATTTCTTCTTAGACCTCTTTCATTTAAAAGGGGGTCGGTGCTTCCAATCTATAAACACCCATTAAAAGTTCTCCACCCTTTTATACTTGGCTGCTGGTCTTAATTGTCTGCAGATGGGTGGATCACTGCGTTTTTATTTCAAAGGTAGAGATTTGCAAAATGTAAACGAGCCTACTAAAAGTTCTAAATCAAGACTCAACATCCATTAAAGGGATCCATGTGTAAATGGGCATAGAACTCAATCTGAAAGTGTCCTTTTGTAAAAAAAGTTTTCACCCACATCTAAGTGAAAATGTGTATCACCTCCAATGCATTACACATGTATTCCACACAAACAGTGCATTGCTAGAGGGGTATTTAACATTTTCATGCAAAACTTGGAACTACAAAAAATGTTTGCAAAGCATTATGTTTTCTCTTATACTAGTTGATAGATAAGAGATTTCACATAACTTATCTTACATTATAAATTCCAGTAGGGTGAAAACAAACAAAACATTTTTATATTTTGAACAACAAAATAAAAAAATCCAATACAATGTAGACCTAGAGCATTAACAAACATACTTTATTGCATTTAATATAAAATCTTAGAAAGTGACTATTTTCAGTCCACCTACTAAATTATAATTTTCTATCCTGGCAAATCCTTTTTAAAAAATGAATCTCAATTCACAGTATTGCTGGTCACTGAGACCTGAAACCCGAGCTAGTTGTTCCTGGCACTGTGGTGTTCTGGCTTATCTTGCCTAAGGGACTGACAGTTTATCTCAGATTCTACAGTTTCTTCCATCCTTCTTTCACTAGCATTTCCCCTTAGTCTTGCTTTTCATTAGCCCACCCTGATGGCTAACCACTCCTAATCCATAAATTAAACAGAAGGAAAGCACAAAAGTGTGCTTCTTTTATCTCTGGAAATCAAACCCATCACAAACTCAGTTTAGTTTGATTTCTCTGGGTGTAAAATAAATTATTTCAAGTAGCACGAAATATTGCTAGAATACCTGTGCTTAAAAACAAGTCTTATATATATTCACCTTGCGAAAGAGGATGCGATGCAATTGTTTTGGTTTATTTTATCCACTTTGGCTTTGAGCCTTGTAATCTGTACCCAGTAGTCACATCAAGGTTTGAATATCTGACAACTACATTTCCTTCATCTTTTTTTTTTTCTAAATGCAATGCACAATTTATTTAACGTTAGGGGAATGGTGTTTTTACTGAACTCCAGTTTTAATATACAGATTATAGTGACAATATTTAAAAGATGGTCCTGTCTTTGAAATTGCCTTTTCTTCTTTCTTTTTTTCTTCTTCTTTTTTTCTGCACCACAAAAAAAAAAAGGCAAGCAAACATTGGGTATCTAAGTAGAAAGAAAAAACAATTTAAGTTATTCTCCTTCAGCTTGCAAAAATACATTTACAAGCTCTCAACAAAATTTTACTTTTAAAAGCCATTTTAATATTTGTTATCTTTTTTTGAGTAAAATAAGCTGATGCTTTTACATGTGGATCTTATTATGTGAAAAGCTGTCTAAGCCTGCTATTGAACATAATCATATGAATTACGAACTGTGACTTTATTTCTTTTATAATCTTTGTAGTTCTTGCCATTACTTTTACATGTCTATGTCTGGCATTATGTAGCTTTGAAACTATGCCAAAAATATTTATTGTCGTATATCTGGCATTCTCATACTACGTGGCTGAGTTTGGTTTCCAAGCTGGGCAAAACTTATTAGCAGATACAGTTCGTGGCATTTGTTTGAAAAAAATCATATGTAATTTTATTACCCCCCTGAAACACAACCTTTTGCACTCTTTGAAACATGTATGAAGTTGAAATGCCAATGCTTGAGCTATCTCTTTTTTTTCAATTATTCAGTTATAAAGCACATAAAATGGAATGAAATAATAACAACCAAAGAAAACAGAAAAGGAAAGAATGAATTTAAGTGCAAACAGAAACATTTTGAAATATTCACATGGATGGCCTGTATAAAACTATTTCCCTAGGATGCAAATCCCAGGAAGCTGGAGCAGGCCCCACCGGTACAGTGCAGTGCTAGTCCTTGGTGGTTACATGAATCAATACTAAAGATAGAAGGCAAAACATGTATGAATAGTTCTTTTATAAATCTCTGTTGCTTGACTAGTAAAATTCTTTTAAAAAGTGTTATGAAGATATTCAGTTTCTGCACTTGTTTATTATGCTGAGGTATAGCAAAGAGAACCTTGTGTATTTCATTCTCAATATATTTTTGTGTACATAAACTATTAACATTATTTAAGATGTTTTCGAATTATTATTAAGGTTAAATAATATTTTCTAGAAGAAGGTAAAATGACTTATGTGAATCTAAGTGAACACACATAAAATATTTTATTTAATGCATTAATGAATGAGGGAACCAGTGGAGTGTTATTATAAGCAAATCAAAAGAGAATCCAAAGAACCGCATGCATTTGGGCAATATGAAAAGTCAAAATACATTTACAAATAGATGCAAAACTGATCTATGCTTACAGCAGCGTTTTCCAACCTTTTTCATCTCATGGCACCCCTAAACTAATTATTAAAATTCGGTGGCACACCAAAAATTATGAAAGAGGAGTCCAAGACTGGATGCAAGAGCACATAAAGTTGTCTTCTCCTTCAGAGAAATACAAGCTTCCATACATCATGTTTACCAAATGAAATTTATTTCTCTGGGTGAAGCTGATGGTGTAGGGTGGGATGTAGGAATAGAAAGATTAAATTAGATTAAATTAAATTAAAATTAATGATTTTAATTCAGTCACATTGAATGGCTATTGTTGTGTTGGCTGTTGTCATTTTTTAATTTGACAATCTAAGGGAAAAGAGGTCAGTGACATGAGTAAGTAGTCCGGTATTGCATGTTCTAAAAATTCTTGCAGCACCCCAGTCTGCCGCTTCACACCAGATAAAGATCACTGGCATAGAGCAATAATCAATTGCATTCTACTGGATATAATTTATTTGCATTTTTTATGAATAAGAATTATTTGTATTATCTATTTACTATAATTTACAGATTAATAAATAATAATACTTGTGCCATGTACTTTAGATGGGAAAGATTCTATTATTTGAAATGTAATGTAAATTATTCCACAGTTATATATTTAGTAATGTTTTTGGTCAATAAAATACGTATACACAATGTCAAGGAACTGTATTTGTTGCTGGAGATACAACGATGATAAAAAATAACCCTCATAGATTTATAGTTCAGTATTGGAGACACACATTAATCAAATAAGTGCAAAAAAAATGTACAATCGTAGCTGGGATCAGAGCCACAAAGATCTCTGAGAGAAGTCTGCAGGACCTGAAAGGGTAAAATTTGTAGAACAGTAATCTCAATGTAAGTTAATTTTACTTTAAGTAGCATCTGTATTTCCTGATTTTTGTATTGATCAAAGGTGATACTTTAAATTAAAAACACATTTTAAAAATTTTTTTTATCTTACTGAGTCAATTATTCATACAAAACATAGTAATTCTGCAACACACAAATAAGTCTAACATTTACATACTTCAATATTATTGTAAAAATACTGCATGACATGAACTTCTATGTTAACTTAGTAATTGGGATCACAGAAGAGAATTATAGATGGTCATGATTAGTGAAGTCAAAATTAAATCAGCGAATCTTTTGCCAAAAGCTTCTAGAATCCTCCCTCCCCACTCTCTTCTCCTTCATAGTTCAGTGGCCAATGTCCTTGTTCAAAAAAACTACATGCAACATACTTGGCCAATAGAAAGAGGTCACTTTTCATTCCATGACATCCTGTATTCTGAAGTCCCTGTTGGGTTACCCAGCGCTCAGTGTCCCTGAACACTTTTGTTGCCCATTTTCTTCATTCACTTAACTGTATCGGCACAATTCTAATTAGATTATTTTTATGAAGCTTAATCTGATAAAATAGAATAAGCTTCAGATGCATCTCTTTTGCAAAAGGTTGTAAATATCTACAGCACAAAAGCTAAATTTACACATATGAATGTGACCCTAGCAAAATAATATATATTCGATGTTTTTTTCCCATAGTAGTGGTGATAGTGGTGAGCTAATGTATGGATGAGTATGATCTTATGTGTGAAGCCACTAAAAATGATCCAGCATCTGTAATCCTTTACCTTGAGTCTTAGATTAGTTTCCTAGAAGCAGACCATCAAATGAGGATTCATGTGCAAGTGAAATAAGAAAATACTACTGGGGAAAAACCAATAGGGGGATGCGGAAAGCTGGGCAGAAAAGAAAATACAGCCAAGCAAGGATGAATCTCAGGCCAACTCCTACTGAGGGTGGCCTCATCCTTTGCCTGCATGGGAACTCTGGAAGGTAAGTAGTGGCTCAGAATGATCTTGACCAGAAGGTAAGAGAGTTAGCTGGCACTTTCCAGTGTTGGCAAAGTGAGATCCAGTGTCCTCCGAGCATCTTTTGAAAAATAGCTCAGTGTTTGCTGTTAAAAGCAGAAACACACAAAGGTAAAAAGGGATCTGAGGATATTGGGGATAAACATTGATAGTATTTGCAACATACTATTTGGCCCCCCAAAATTCATTTTCTTCTTCTTCCTGGTCACATGGTTAGATTATGATTGCAGTCTCTCTTGCCAGGTGTGGCCCTGTAAGCTGTCTTCTCTTCAATGGTACTGAGTGTAAGAGATGTGTGCCACTTCTGGGCCTAGGATAACTTCATCCATACTGTCTTTTCCTCCCTGCTGGCTGGAACTCAGGGTGACCCAGTTTATACTATAAAAGTAATGGCAATAATAAAAGATTTGATGATGAGCCCTAGTCGGTTTGGCTCAGTGGATAGAGTGTTGGACTGCAGACTGAAGGGTCCTGGTTCGATTCTGGTCAAGGGCACATACCTGAGTTGCAGGCTCAATCGCTGGCCCTGGTCAGGGTGCATGTGGGAGGCAACCTATCAATGTGTCTCTCTCACATCGATGTTTCTCTCTGTGTCTTTCCCTCTCCCTTCTACTCTTTTTAAAAGTCAATGGAAAAATATCCTCTGGTGAGGATGAACAACAACATCAAAAATTTAAGATTTGATGATGAACATGATAGAAGGACTGGAGTCCCTGAAAGACTTCACGGAGCTGAACTCCTTGATGTTCCTGAGCAATCACACTGGACTGTTAGGTAAAAAAACAAACCTCTTCTTCAAACCACTGAATAATATTGTTGGTTCTCTAGCACAGCAACCTAACCTTTTGCTAATTAATACAAGATGCCTATTTTATCATAACATTATGTTATATTATAGATCCATTTTTGCTTATTTCTGATTCCTTCTATTAGAATATATATTATAGGAGAGCAGGAAATTTGCCTATCTTTCTCTTGTTGGCACAAAATATCCAATGAGTACTTATTTAGTGAATAAATGAAAGTGCAGCTACCTTGCCCTACAACAATTAAAATTTTATTTTATTTTATTTTATTTTAATATATATTTTATTGATCTTTTACAGAGAGGAAGGGAGAGGGATAGAGAGTTAGAAACACTAATGAGAGAGAAACATCGATCAGCTGCCTCCTGCACACTCCCCACTGGGGATGTGCCAGCAACCAAGGTACATGCCCGAAACCAAGGTACATGCCCTTGACCAGAATCGAACCTGGGACCCTTGAGTCCGCAGGCCGATGCTCCATCCACTGAGCCAAACCGGTTAGGGCAACAATTAAAATTTTAAAAATTACATTACAATGAAAGAACTTACTGTAATATTGTTAGGAGTGACATAGAACAAATGGAAAAAGTTTAATGAAAAAAACACAAATGACTAATAAGATAAATATTGACATATTAAAAATGGACAGAAGATAAATGATATAATCTTGAAAATAAAAGGGGTTGAAGGGCACCTTGGTAACTGTCTTTGTGTCTTAGAAAGGTGATTATAAAGAGGTTGCTGACCAACTGTTTTCCATGTCTGCAGAGGAAAAACTAGCAGGAAAGAGCTTAAACTGACCTGACAGTAATAGTGATTAAACATTAGAAAAGGCTCCAGAGTAATACTGTAGAATCTCTGTCCCTAGTGAATTTTAAGGACAAACCATCTGTCTTAGACATTTCAGGCAGAGCCTTGCAGGAAGAGAGAGGTCTGGATTAAATGATTCCTTGAGCTGGCTCCCTTTCCATTTCAGGAGTCTGTGCTCCTGTACAGGGTAACAGGGAACCTGGCAGCGACATCTGTCACTCCAGTGACCAGTGGAACTGATTAATTGGCATCTCTTATCTGTAACTTGAGTTATTTCTCTGGGTGAGGCTGATGGTGTAGGGTGGGATGTAGGAACAGAATGATTAATTTCTCAAATTAATGATATTAAGAAGTATATTTTGTACCTAGAACCCTAAGATACTAAGTAATTTCAGTATGGTCAAACTAACTGGAAAAGTCTTGAGATTTTTTTATACATTTCAAGTGCTAGGTTTTATTTAGTAAAATTTAACTTTAATAGCAATAATGGAAATATAATGATTTAATGTCAACAGTGAAATGACAGAACACAGAGAATACCTTTGATATTCATTTATAATATTTATTTACATTGGTGTTGTAAATCTAGAAACAATGTAAAAATGCTATTTATGGATACTGCATTAAAATTTATACTATGTTTAAATTACTCATCAATGGTCATATAGAAGTCTCTAAAGACAAACTTTCACTTTTTAGAAGTGAGATTTAGAAGAGAGATTTTCTAAGTCTTAGAAATTTTTTTTTTATTACTAAATAATATCACAGCTTTAGTTTTGAAGAAAAACTTTTTTATTGGTATACGTATTTTGCATTTGGCATGGAACTGTGAAACAATTACAATTGAGGAGTTATATATTGAGGGGATTTCTAACTGTACTAATAGATAATATTAGTGAAACTTTATACATTTGTTACAAGTTCAAAGATGGAACTTTTGAATTCTTCTAGAAAAGGTGGGAAACCCTGCTTTTATACTCTAAGAGTCTATCTATCTATCTATATTAGATATCTATCTTCATTACACTCTTTATGTAATGAATCTTGAAAGTAAATGTTGCTCTTGAATGCATGAAGTCATGTTCAACCTCCCTCATAATTGGAAAAATACAAAACTATAATGAGATATTATTTTTAAAAGCTTATTACACTGTCAAAAAAAAACCTTTTAAATGTGACCATCCTCTGTGTTGTCCAGGGTTAGAAAAGGAGCACATTACTGATGGGAGTAGGATTTAGTACAGTTTCTATAGAGGGAAGTTTGACAATATCTATTGGAATTACAATTGCATATATCCTTTAACCCAGCATTTCCACTTCTCATGGGTATTTATTGACACATAAAGAAATGGCACATGTACAAGGTTATAGATTGCTGCATTGTTTGTAATTGTAAAAGATCAGAAAGAACTTGAATGTTCATCAGTAGAAGACTAGATGAAGAATGCTACATTCTCTCAATTGAATGTAATGCAGCCACTAAAAAGATTGAGAATTAATTCTTAAGATGTATGCAGAATAGTGTATAGAGTGAACTACTCTTTGTGCAAAATAAAAATTAACAAAAATTTAAAAAGAGAGATTTACATATTTACACAATATATCTGAAAAGCTACCGAAAAAATGGCAACAGTGGCTGCCTATAGGCAGGGGAACTATGAGTCCTGAGGACAGGGTGGGAGAGAGACTTAATTTTCACTGTATGCCCTTTAGCAACTTTTATATTTTGTGTTATATGTACGTATTACCCATTCAAAAAATAAACAAAATAATTAAAAATAGAAATATCCAGAATGGTATAAGCACTCATTTATTTTTAGTTTGAGGAATATTATAATATTTACATTTAATATAAAATTATAGGCAATTCCAAAGTTTTTAAGACTCTGCCAAACTTTCTGGGTGGGTTATTAATATTTACAATATGAAAATACACCTCAAAGCAATTTAAAAACAACATCCTATATAAAAGTCACAGGTTTTCATTATTTTCTCCTTCATCCTTAAAGTATGAGGTCCTTGAAGCTATACTCTTTCACCTAGAAGGATAGAATGGAAAAAACAACACACTACTTCTTTTTAAAATGATCATTTTTAGTTACTAAGGTAATATGTGTCATGCATATTTCAAATTTGGTAGTTTTTAAAAATTGACCTTAAACAAGTACCAATTTGAACTTAAACAAGTACTTCCACCAACAGTGTGTAACACTACACATTCAGAGCACATCTCAAGTAGAATATCCGAAGTGTGTTACTCCATTATCTCAGAAAAATGGCCATAAATATATTTATCTAAGTAATGTAGATGGAGAATAAGAACAACTTACTGGTAGAGTTACTACAGGAAGCATAAGATCTCTGAAGCTCTCTGAAATGAGCCATTTTGCAAAAGGTTGAGAGTGAAATTTAAATAACTTTAGTGGAGGAAAACATGGAGTAGATCATTCTAGAGTGAAGTTATCTCTAATAGAAATTATTAAAACATTCCCCAAACAGCAAGCACTTTTTAGTAATACAAATAATGTTTGTAAGATAAAACCAAGATAATTTGCTCATATTCATCTGTTGTGGAGGGTCAAGTTTTAATGCTAGAAAAATTACTTTTGGAGGTATTGAAAGATGGCATCTGTCAAAACAATGGAATATAAAGAGAATAATTCAAATTTGCTATTAATAAGTATAAAGAGAAATAATATTCCAAATTTTTTCATTAAGTTTTGAGAACCAGTACTAAGGTTTTAGATCCTAGAGCAAAAGAAAAAAATTAGTAAAACTGATCTTGTCATTATATAAAATTTTGATATTTTATTATAGATTTTGAATAATATTGAGTTAAGTACTATTTATATTGATTACTGAGTTTTTTGATAACCCCTCCTATATTTTAGACTTGAGGCAAACACCTTGCTCATTTCATCCTAGTTCCAATTCTGTTGGTCACCCACATAGTAAAATGTTAAAAGAAGAGAAATAAATAAAGCCTTTCAAGGGCCATTTTCTCAATGTTCTTAATAGTCTATGGAGAGATATTAAAATTAGAAAAAATAGAATTGATGAAATGCTAAGTTCTAAAAAATTCTTATACGTTAGCTATATATATATATATATATATGTATATATATATATATATTCCTATATATTATGAAGAAATCAAGATTCAAAGAAGTTAGTAATTTGCTTGTGACACACAAATGGCATATGACTCAGCCATAATTAAAACTTAGATCTGTTTTTTATTAAAGCCCAAATTCTTTCCAATATACTAAGTTCTTTCTCATGGAACTATTGACATTTGAATCAAGCCCCGAAAGAAGAGTAGGGATTGCCAGGAGCAGAAAAAGGGATACGGCATTCCAGGCAATGGAGGGGATTGTGGATAAAGCCTGGAAGTAATGTCCAGAGACGGATTTACCATGAAACGAAGAAGGGCTATGTGTCACGAATCCTGGGAAGAAACTGCTACAAAGCTTCTTCACAGGGACTCCAACGACGTGTTCACAGGATCATATATTTTTGCAAAATTTGCCCTAGTAAAATAACTTAATTCCAATCAGAGAAGATTGCTGTGTCTTTCCCTTTTGGCTTTCCTTCCATCATACGTCCCCTTGTGTTAGGTGGCCTTGCAATTGCTCAGGCAATTTTAGGATCCAGCTTAGGAGCAGTTGATTTGGAGATAGGCTATTTGGGGTTTCGTGTGATATATTTACATCATTTACAGCTACTCCTGTGGTGATTGCTAGCCCTCTTCGGGTAAGATAACTTATAGGCATATTCCAATTGTCCATTCTGCCAATTCACTTGGCACGATGGTATCAAGGTGCAAGGCCAGAGACTATCACAAAATGAGTGGTACCTAGTGAAAATTGTTTATTAGTGGAACAGAAACAAGATTTGCAATGTATGGTGCTAGAAGCTAGTCTGTGGAAAATTCATTCAATCAGATGAGTAAAATGTAAGTGAAGAATTGAGTTCCCATTAATATCTAGTGAAATTAAAAGTTATTTCATATCAGGAATGTACTTGATAATGCAGCATATGCAATTATATATGACTCACGTGTTTGTTTTTTGGTGGGAATTGTGCAAAGTAGGGTTTATCAAAATTCTGGTGTTTGTAGGGCATATACCTGTAGCAACACTAAAACAATGGACATTCTGTGAATTTTTCTGCATCCTAATGTATTAAAAAGTATCTTAGGCTAACTGATTCATCTTATCCTGACAAAAGCTGGTGGTTCAGGGGACTTGATGTGCAAAGTTACCACTAACACAGTGCAGACAAGTATTCCAGTGACAAAACCCCCGTGTATATTCATCAATAAACCAATGTATGCAATATGAGTAGTTTAGTTACACAAGTTTCCAGCTCATAGTATAAATTCAAATTTTAAAAAAATGCATTTGAATTGCTCCTTTGTATGCTTTAATTTTGGAATTAAAAAAAAATCAGGCTTATTGATCATTCTAAGATTCAAATACAGTGGAAAGAAAGGATCCTTTTGGAAGCCAAAAATTTAAACTGAAGACTCACAAAAGCTTCAAAAACTATCTTATATTAAAGTATGAACTGAAAGTGTCAAAATCATGGAGAAAAGAAAGCATTCATGAGGGCCAAGAAAATATAGATGGTTAAAATGACAACAGAAAAGATAAAGATGATAAGAATCAGGATACTCCTAAAGAGGAAATGAAAAAGCAGAAGAAATGGAAAATAGCAAAGCAAAATACAATTTGTGTAGCCAACAAAGGTTGGCAGCAGCTTCATGTTGATGACTTCCTTGACTTTAATAAGGACTATGGTTTCATTAGATCTTTTACAAAAAGTAATAATGTCATTTAATACTTTAATTAAAGACTTTTTTCCTTCAAACTTGTGAGTCCAATAATATTTATATAGGATCTACAGAATATGAAATGGGCAACAGAGATATTTCTCAAAAAGATTAAAAAATATTTTAAATAGTCATACTCTTAGATTCTAGCTAGTCTATTCCAAGGCAATAAAAAAAGGAGGTCATAAATATTGTTTTGTTTGTAAATTATTTCCAACAAGACAGACATTACTTCTACTGGATGGTTTTTCAGACTTAATGAATATATTGAAAAAGCTGTGACTATTCTATGAGCAAAAGAAAACTACCTTCTTTAAGATTACATACAAATAAAAAAACAGCTAAGAAAGAACATCCCGTATTATTTTGAAGTGCTCAATAGAGTAGTTGAGGTTATTGCATTTTTAAGGGAATCTTCAGAGGTCATGATGAAAATAACAATCATGATTCAAAAACCAAGTTTAATGGGAATCCTAGAAATGATTGTTAAATGTAACTCATTTTTGCATGAGAACTTGGAAAAATACACAGAATGAAAAACAAGTAACAGTTAATGAACCGGAAAACCAGAAGACTTACAAATAACAAAAGGGTTAACAAATAAATAAACCAGACACCAAATATTGCTTCATTATTGTAGATTCTATGCCGGATGTATCCAACACTGATTAGATGGCCATTATTGTGCTCTACTGCTGTGACTGAAAACTGTATAGTTTTAAACTTTTTCACTGACTGAAAACCAGCCTGTGGCTTTATTCAACAATGTGGAACAACTTTTGGACAATAGTAACCTGTGGTTGAAAACATTCATGGAGTGTTGTCCAACAACATGGCTGCTATGAAAGGTGAGGAAAAGGGCTCCTAGCACTCTTTAAAGATATTAATAAGTGTGCAGGATGTACACCATGTGCAGCTCATTTCTTTAATCTGGTAAGAGAAAAAGCTGCCTCCACAGTTGTTAACCACGTTGGCATTTTACGACAGTTATTTTCCTTTCAGGTTCCTCTCATAAATGGAGTATTTTACATACACATATTAACTTGGATTAAAAAAAAGTCTAAGTGTAATATAATGCGTTGTCTATTATAAGTTGTTGAAGTCTTGCAATGTGGGTCAAGGACAGTTTATGGACTCTAAAAAACATTTTTCAAAGATTTGAAAGAAAAACCGCAACACAAAAAAGCAAAAAGCTTATTCAAAAAGATAATAAAAATCAAATACAATGTTTTAACTGCAATTCAGAAAGATACTTTGAAACATTTCTATAAGATATTTAAGAAATTGCAATCACATTGTTTGAATTATATGAAGGGGATAATCGTTTGTCATGTTTGAATTTATTTGTAAAGAACTGAGAAAAAAATCAGATAAAAAATAAATGGAATATGACACAAAAATGAAAAAGATAAGTACTTAAATCAATATAAAGTATTTTGATATCAAGAAGAATTTTAACTAGAATAATTTCAAATCATCACCAAAAGTAGGAATTCACTAGAAGAGATACATTTCAAATAGAAGTAATGAATAGGCTCTTGGATTGTTTCCTAATCTACTTAATGAGAGGAGGGAGTCATATAAACACATTGAAACTGGTTGATTTGACATAAAATAATTCGTTTGAAAAAAGTAATGTAAAACACATAATATGCCATTTCAACAAGGACATCACGGATGGGTAATAACTCTCATTGTTTAAATGACATTTCAGATTAATTATTGCATAAGGAAATTTGAAAAACCCTGACATCTAATAGTACATATGTGAAAAAAATCTAACAACCGGATAGTGCTTGTCCCACATTTGACAGCCATTCTAAAAATGTACATAATATTAATACAAGGCTGAAATATTTTCCTAAACTGTAAAGAATGCATTTTTAATCAACCAAAAGACTGAATTATCTTCCTTTTCTTTATAGAAAATGACACTACAAAATCATTGTCATATGAAGAGGCAATTAGAAAGTATGCAGGTTGAATTTCTGATGTGGCCTAGATGGAATCAGCCCACTGAAGCCTATCTCTCTGCTAATTACAACTGAAAACTCAAGACAAAATACAAAAAGCAACTATCTGAGGACTTCGATAAGTTAAGAAAAGCAGGCAGATTGGGGAAAGGAGTAAACCTAGAGAGTTTTTTGCTCATGTTCTTAAGCTGAGGGTTGGTCCCTGGCAGAGATGGGGCATCCATACTGCAGAAAGCTAAAACTCAGAGAAATCCTATTTATGGCTTACAGAGGCCTGGCCTGAGCCATTGGTAATCATCCTCCTCTCTCTCCTTCCTGTAGATTGGGGGATGGAGCTGAAAGTTCTAAGCTTCTAATCAAGGTTTAGTCTTTCTAGCGATTAGGTCCCATCCTGAAACTATCTAGGAGACCCTCAGGCAACAGTCATCTCTTAGCATTCCAAAGGCACTTTTATGTAGGAGATTGTAAGGGTTTTAAGAGTTCTGTGCCAGGACCTAGGGGTAAAGACCAAATATGTATTTTTATTTTATCAGAGTGGGAGACACAGTTACATAGCAAAGGCTTTGAGATTGGAACTACAAATCACAAAACTCAGACTAACCTTTAAATGGAACATGAGACAAATACAAAACAGCCTATCAAATCATTCAACCAACCAATCAAAACAAAACAAAAAACCCTGAACTAACATTGAACCATCACCTTTAGAGAGATGAAACTTGTGTTTTGAGCCTAAATAGACTGATTGCATGCTACCTAGAATTAGCTAAACTGTGAAGTCTCTAGACTGCCAAGTCCACCTAAAGTTTCTGACACCAACTGCAAGTTCAGAGGGGTTCTCAAAAGCACTTTCAGGGTTGGTCATTCACTAGAAGGATGCACAGAACTCAGTGAGAGCTATTATACTATGGTTACAGTTTTGTACAGGATTTAAGATTTGAAAATCAATATCAATCATCATATCTACTCAGTAAAGAAGAAAAATCATGTGATTTCAATAGATGCAGAAAAAGCATTTCACTATTTTTTTTATTTGTTAATCCTCACCTGAGGATATTTTTTTCATTGATTATTTTTATTTTTATTGTTTTTATTGTTGAGAGTATTACAGATGTCCCCCTTTTTTTCCTTCCCCGCTGTCTCCTTCCCCCCCAACCCCTGTCCGGGTCTGTGTTCATGGACATGTCCATTGATTTTTAGAGAGAGTGGAAGGGAGGGAGGGTGGAAGGAAAGGAGAAACAACATTGATTGATTGCCTCCTGAACTCGCCCTGGCCTGCAACCCAGGTTCATACCCTTGATAGGGAATTGAACCTGAGACCCTTTGGTGCTTGGGTTGAAGCTCTACCACTGAGCCAGACACACTGGGCTGAGCAACAACCTTCTTTTTTTCTTTTTTTTTTTAAACTGATAATTCTCTGAGTATTATCTATCTGGGGAATAAAGAGAAGTCTTTATAGCCTCTGTGTCCACAAAGGTAGTGCCTGGAGATGGTTTGGGCTCTGTATACTACACTGCACAGGAAGCTGGTCTCTATCTTATAGGGAAATATTGGGTCTGATTCAGTACTGCTTTAGCACTGGGACTTTTCTAGAACATATGTATATATAAAGAAAACTAGTACTTTTGACTATATCTTCTAAAGTGAAGTTCCTATTACACGATAGCTAAAAATTTAACTTTTTAAAGTTGTTCACAATTCAGCTGCATACAGATTTGTGTGGAATTTGTATACATATGTTATAGATAGAATAATATGGCTTGAATAAGAGATTTGGTTTAATGCCTACTGTTTGGAAAACTAGATCTTAAGTTTATAAGAAATTAATTGCATAGTTAGAGAATTTCTAGTCATCTAATTTCAGAGGTTTGTCAAGCAAATCAATCCTACCTTCTTTCTCATGTATTGGTTTGTATCTCACAGCATCAAGCATTTTCATTTACCTTTATCTTCCTCTGTCCTAATTTCTTACAACTTTGTCTTTCACTCTCTCATCTCTTTTTCATTCTTTGAGCTTTCACAGTCTCCTTCTATCTAAATCCTTGGCATTTTCCAATTCTTTCTTTTTACAGGACTTTTTAAATACCCAGTCTTCCATTGGTGATCACTTTGTAAATCACCATGTCTTAATTTTTTTTCCTGTTAGCTATTGCCTACACATGTTTTACTAAACTCCTTAGGGCAGAAAATTTGTCTTCCATATTTTATGCTTTGTTTTTACACCATGTAATCTTATGACTTTTATTAACAATAAATCTTAGTATGACTTAGATAAAGCTACATCTTTCCTATTTTATGTGTAAACTTTACAAGCATACAAGAGAAGATTCAAGTTTCACCAGCTACCTGATTAGTCATGTGTATCATTATTTTTTAAGTAGCATTAGAAGGACATATTTTGGAATTACTGGGCACCAAGCCAATAATTTATTTTAACCTGCTTAATTTATATATACAGTGTATTTTTTCCAGAACAAGCAAAGTTGTTTTAAGAAGGAAATGTTCCTTTTTTTCCCAATAATTAGATTGACTTCACATGGAATTGTGCACATGACAGAATACCTTGTGTTCTAATTTTAAGTCATGCTTTTCAGATACAAATGGTCTTTGGAATTATGCTTTATTTATGGTAATAGGAATCTTCAATGTTAGACTGGACAAATGTCAGTATCAAAATACACTGATAGCCCTAGCTGGTTTGGGTCAGTGGATAGAGTGTTGGCCTGTGGAATGAAGGGTTCTGGGTTCAATTCCAGTCAAGGGCACATGCCCAAGATTCAGGCTCAATTCCCAGTGAGGGGTGTGCAGGAGGCAGCCAATCAATGATTCTCTCATCATTGATGTTTCTATCTCTCTCTCTCTCTCTCTCTCTCTCTCTCTCTCTCTCTCTGAAATAAAATAAAATATATATGTGTATATATAATACATTGATATTTTTAAAGTTATTTCACAGAAGTCTAGACTTTATTTCCTACTTTTTTTTTTTTATGGGAACCTGTGAACCAAATTTAGCACACATTTGCTTCAGGAAAGTGTGATGGATGAGTTTATACTGAAGTGGGCAAGCAGAGAGGTTGAGAAGCCACACTGCTCATTCTGTGGCACTTGGAGCTCTTGACTTTGGTGCTGTTTTTTCCCTGACTTGTTCTTCATCTCCCACATACTCTCTTGTCTTGTTTACTCAACCTACCTTCTGGAGGTAGCTGAGAATAGCTTTAAGTGCCACCTCACTTAGATATATGTGCATTTTCTTTAATCCTTTCCTGAGGATATGTTTTTATTGATTTTTAGAGAGAGAGGAGGAGAGAGAAACATCAATGTGAGAGAGAAACATCGATCAGTTGCCTCCTGTACATGCCTGAACCAGGAATCAAACCTGCAACATTTTGGTGTACAGGATGATGCTCCAATCAACTGAGCCACTCGGCCAGGGCAATATATGTGCATTTTTAGTCTGAATTCTAAAAGATGAAAAATCTCAGCTACATGATTTGAGTAGTGTGACCTTCCTGGTATTATTGTACTTAAAGGCTTACTTGATGAGCCACCAAACATATTTTTGCTTAATAAGAAAGGTGTGTATGAAAGGATGTATTAGTTTTCTTTTCCTGCCATAACACATTGCCACAACTTAAGTATCTTAAAACAGCACTCATTTATTATCTCACAGTTCTGTGAATCTGAAATCCAGGCAATTTGGCTCAGCTGGTTCTCAAAGACCTTGGATGCATATGTGCATAACCCATGGGCATAGACCAGGGGTCCTCAAACTTTTTAAACAGGGGGCCAGTTCACTGTCTCTCAGACCGTTGGAGGGCCGGACTATAGTTTTTAAAAAAAACTATGAACAAATTCCTATGCACACTGCACATATCTTATTTTGAAGTAAAAAAACAAAACAGGAACAAATAAAATATTTGTATTTGTATGTGGCCCGCGGGCCGTAGTTTGAGGACCCCTGGCATAAACAAAAGGGTGATTCCTTGATTTCACAAGGCTGAAATCAAGTAATCAGCAGGCTATCTATATACTTTTCTGGAGACTACAAGGGAGAATCTGTTTCTAGGTGGTTTAGGTTGCTGACAGAATTCAGTTCCATATAATTGTATGACTGAGTTTTCCAATTGCTTGCTAGTTATCAGATAGGAGGCATTCTCAGCTTTAGAGCCTGCCCACATTCCTTGGATTATGATCCTTTCCCTTCATTTTCAGTCAGCAACAATGGGTCAAGTCAATGTGTGTGTGTGTGTGTATATATATATATATATATATATATATATATGAGAGAGAGAAACATCAATGATGAATATCATCCTTGACTATCTCCTACATGCCCCCTACTGGGGATTGAGTCCACAACCCAGGCATGTGCCCTGACCAGGAATCGAACAGAATAACAAGGTCAGAAACAAATCCACACAATATGACTACTTGGTTTATTACCAAGATAGCACTGCAGGGGAGAGGGGAGAGGTCTGCTTGTCAATAAATGGTGCTGGTTTAAATTTCCACATTGGAAGGAGGTGGAGGGTTGTGAGGGCTACAGATGTCTCACATTCTTCATACATAAAAAAGTTAATTTCAGGTCTGCTTAGAACTAAATTTGAAAAGCAAAACAATAAAATTTTAGAAGACATATGCCCTTAGGGTAGGAAAATATCTCTTAAACAAGATACAGACATCACTAATCATAAAGGAAAAGAGTGGTAAATGTGACTCGGTTAAAATTTTCTTTTTTCTTGGAGGGAAGGTAGGGGAGGGTGGGTGGGTGGGAGATAATCAACCAAAGGCCTTGAATGCATATATGTATCACCCATGGACGAAGACAATAGGATGGTAAAGGCCTGGGGGGGGGGGGCAGGGGTAGGCTGGAGGGGGTCAATGGGGGAAAATAGGGGACATATGTAATATTTCCAACAATAAAGGTTTAAAAAATATTTCTTTTAATCAAAGGACATTATTAAGATAGTTAAAAGGCAAGCCACAGAGTGGGAAAAAATATTTGTAGCACACTATATAATCAATTAATACAAATAGATAAGAAAAAGACAAACAACCCAATATAAAAATGGGAAAACACCTGAACAATGAGCCCATGCTCATATAAAAAGATTCTATTCTTTTAAAAAATATATTTCTATTGATTTCAGGGAGGAAGGGAGAGGGCAAGAGAGTTAGAAACAGCAAAGATGAGAATCATAGATCAGCTGCCTCATGCAGACCCCGCACTGGGGATTGAGCCCACAACCCGGGCATGTGCCCTTGACTAGAATTGAATCTGGGAGCCTTCAGTCCACGGCTGATGCTCTATCCACTGAGCCAAACCAGCTAGGGCAAAAGATTCTATTCTTCATTAATAATCAGAGAAATACAAAATAGTATCATAATAAGTTAGCAGTACACATCCTTTAGACCAGTGGTTCTCAACCTTCCTAATGCCTTGACCCTTTAATACAATTCCTCATGTTGTGGTGACCCCCAATTTCATTGTTACAAATTGAACATAATTAAAGCATAGTGATTAATCACAAAAACAATATTTAATTATATATGTGTTTTCTGATGATCTTAGGCGACCCCTGTGAAAGGATAGTCAATGGATGATATTCATCATTGATGTTTCTCTCTCTCATACACACACACACACACACACACACACACACACACAATTGACTTGACCCATTGTTGCTGACTGAAAATGAAGGGAAAGGATCATAATCCACCTATTATTATTGTTTATAATAGCCTACAGGTTGATATAGCCTATATGTCCATCAATAATAGAGTAGATAAGTAAATTATGGTGTATCCATGCAATATAGTAATCTAAGCAATGAAGACGAATAAACCACAACCACATCCCATGGTTGAATCTTAAAGGCATAACAATGATTAAAGGACTTTAATATGTATAAAAAACTTACTCTATAATTCCATTTACGTAGAGTTAAAAAAAAAGGCATAAACTATATTGTTTAAAAATGAGCAATTAGGCAGTAAAACTACAAAGAATGTAAATAATTCGATAATCATTATAGTGGTTATTTCTGGGCACTTGGGGTTTATAAGTGAAGGGGCACATTGGGACCTTTTGGGATGTTGATAATGTTCTACTTTTTGACCCAGTGGAGATACATGAGTATTTAAGTTATAGTCTTTAAGTAGCACACTCCTGTTTTATGGACTTTTCTCTGTGTTTGCTATACTAACAATCACAAAAAATAATTCTAATCTTTTTCTCCCATTCTTCCTGATTCATTCTCTAGTTAGAAGCATAGAGACTTAGAATTGTTATAGCAAGACTACAAAGAGAACACACAGTTCAGTCTTTAAAAACAAAAACACTTCCAAAGTAGGTTCTCAACACCACCAAAAAAAGAAGCTTTGCCGAAGAGTGAAACATAGCATTTGACCTTATTTCCCTCCCAGCCCTGGTCAGATTAGCTAAAAAAGTACTGAACTGGGAGGAGTATATGGAGCATACCACTGAAGAAGATTGGGAAGCCAGGGAGGGAAGGATAGATTTGATGGGAGAGTGGAAAAACAGCATCAGAGTGGGCTGAGTGCCATTTCAGTGGACAGGAAAGGAGGCTTGGACTAGAAGCCAGGAAAGCTGTTATCAGAGCAGCTTTTGAGGGCTGCCTACTGCCTACATATACATCATCCAGCAAAGGACACCAGCTTTCTTCTGAACTTCCCGATAGTGAGTCTAAGACGCCTCTGTCAAAGATGGAGGGTGAAGTTGTGGTACTGTACAATCTTTCTCTTTCCATTCCTCCCTTCTGTTATACCCCTAGAGATTTTAGTCTGCGGGGCCCAAGAATCTGTACTTTAGTAAGCACTGTGGGTAACTCTTATGCAGGTGGCCTCTGGTACTGGAGTACCATTGCCCTGGGAAACGCCCATGAGCACTTGTTAAAAATCCGAATTTATGGGCCCCATACCAGACACGTAGAATCAGAATTTCCAGAGAAGGGGTCTGAGAGTTTACTTTTTTTTAACAAAGACCCCAGGTGATTCACAGGGAAGTCTGGGAAACTGCTCGAGACTACTTTTTATTTTCTGTTTTTCTGCAATGTACTTAAAAACATCTGTTTATAATAATTGCATTTTGAAAAAAAAATAAGTACCTCATGGAAAAGAACAGATTATAAACTATATTTTTTTCTCCAGTCCAGATTTCTCCTCAGGGCTGAAGATTCATAATCTGTTCACGTGGCATCTCTCCTTGCAGTCACAAAAACATCTTAAACTCAATGTGTTCAAATTGAAATCACTCCCTTCCCCAAAACTCAACTCTATTTCAGTGTTCCCACATCTTAGTGATAGTAGCATTACTATCCACTCACTGTGCCTGACAGAAATCCCGTCATCTCTGACTCCTCCCTCTCCTTCAATCCCCATTCAGCCGCACCAAATCTAAATTCATTATCAAAAGCTAACATTTTCTTTCCTAAATTGTTCCATTTCCCCATTAACATAAAACAATAAAAATAAAAACATTCAAACCTGTAAAGAATTTTTGTGATTATTTGAGCCAAACTGTCAACAATTGCTGGGAAGCAAAACCTCAACGTGTTGGGATAATGCTCCGGAGAATGGCAGGTTTTTACCTTGTTTTTATAAATTACCATCAAAGGAGGAGCCATAAGTGGGTTACAAGAAATCCATTGGTGATAGATTAGGGAGATCGGAGAAAGCAAAGCGGGGAAACCTCTGGGATTGGATAAAAAGTGAAATGATGCACACATGCTTCTTTTCCATAGGTGGATACAGGATAGTTAACAGTTGACAATTAACATGATAACAATAACAATGGGGGGAATTTGTGGTCTCCAGCCCTGGTGCCATGTGTTGTGCCCTAAAGGGTCTTGAAAAAGGGAAATTACAAGTTACCCAGACATTTCACAGGTATGCTATCTTAGATGCAGAAAGACAAGAGGCTCAGTAAAGATTGAAGTTGATCATTGTCAGGGAAAATAGTGGCCTAGGAAATGACTACTGACTATAAACAGCTTTTAGTTAAATTTTTAATTTCAGACTATCCTTTGTGGTTACTTTAGGTCTTTGAGTTTGCAAAACTGCCATGCAGGCCTTCCCTGAACTAGTCAGGTTAGCATGTGGCCTTTTTTTCCCCCCATCCATGCCTCCACTTGTCTTCATCTCCTTGTTCCCACCCCAATCCACTTGACTACTACCAACACTAACCACCATCATAAATCCTAATTGGTCCACTGCTGGCCCTGTTCATATTCTCACATTGCAGCTGGAATGATCTTTTCAAAACACAGTTCTGATCAGATCAAATTCCCTCCTGACTTGTTCTCAAGAAAAAGATGAAGGGTCTCAGTATGGCCAGTGAGGCCTTGCTTAGTGTGGTCTTAGTGCTTCACACTGTAGCACCCTCTCCCTGCAAACGATGGCTTACTAGGCCACCATGGCCTACTTTCAATCAATCAGGCTTATAATGTTCCTGACAAGATGCCGTTACATAAGATGTTCTGCTTCCTTCAGTTTTTCATCCTTTAGATCTCCATTCCAGAGTGACTGCCTCAAAGAGGCCTTTCCTAAACGTTTTGACCAGGCCAATGAATGACCCCACTGTAAGCCCCGTAGCACTTATCTCTTGCAACTTTCATTTATTTCTCTAAATACATGTGGCTCACTTAATTAGACCTTTTAGAATCCCTTTGGCTAGAATAGTTTCCTGTCTCATCTTTTCTGGTGCTCTTGCAATTTCACTTCCTGAGAATCTAGCGCAGTATAATTTTAGAATTAGGAGGAAATAACTCTAATATTTGGACTCAACTAAGCACCACTTTCATTGGCTTTCCCACATAACCTCTGGCTTATTATTTCTGAACCTTTTGAACATTTGTCTCCATCACAGTACTTAGTTTGTTGTTGTTTTCTTGAAGGTTTCTTTCACTACTGTCAGTTGCTTCAGGGCAGCTGTTTTATTTATCTCAGTGTCCTCAGCACTTAACACAAAGTCTTGTCCTCAATATTTAGAAGGACTCTTGCAGCTTGTAGTCCAGCCATATAGTGCACATGTCCTTTTCTCAGCTGGTAATGTCTCCCCTCACTGTGCCTAACACTCTTACCACTTGATAGAAAGGAGGCCGTGGGTACAGTGTTACCTTCAACAATAAAATCTACTTTTCAGTTTCCTCATTTGCAAAAGGATACCTTAAAAGTTGGTGGGGAGGATTAAAATAATGACTCAGTACTTCTCTCCCTCTCCTTGCCAGGCCAATTCTCTGCTCTTCTAGAGCAATTACCTAGAGAATTTTGTGACTGGATTAGGTTTTTGGAATCTCATCCAGCTAACTCCTCTGTTTCCCACTTCCTGTTTCTTTCCCCTTTGTCTCTGATGGCTCAATTAAAACTAGAAAATAAATCCTTAGCAAGCGGAAAACATTCCCTACCTATTCTTTTAGAAAAAGAGATCTTCCTGAGGGGAGATGCAGTATTTGCCTAACAGCACAGGCCTTTAAGAAACAAACAAACCCACATGCTGAAATAGCGAAGGTTGAAAAACAAAATGCTTACTTTCTATATTAAACTAGGCGAACGGCTTTCCTTTTCTTCTGGATTTATCAAGTGCCTGACCCAGCGTACACAACAAGCAAACTTTGGTTCCCTTTCCTTCATCCTGTTACTAGAGATTTTTAGCAGCGAGGACAAGGAACTCCCCAGAGGATTATCTGGTAGCTTCCGAAATAAATTATTCCTACTATGTAGATACCACATTCAGTTGCCTTTCTTGTTTGCATATTAAAAAAAAAATGCACTCTAAACATCAGCGCCACTTTTTAACCTTAGAACGTGTAACCAATAGAACAATCCCACGCACGTGTGTGAGCACGGGGTCCGAAACACATGCCACAGGCGTAGGTGACACACGACAACAGCTTTGGCTGCGGCTTCTCTACCCTTCTCCGTGCTACCTCGTGTGGTCCACGTATCTAGTTACTTAGGACTGTCATTCCCGTTTGACGGGGAAACTGAATGCTCGCCAGGCAACGTTTCCAAACGGAGGCTGGGAGGCTGGGAGGGTACGTTGCTGGGCCCAGGTGTCAGATGGACCTTTGAAGGGAGTGTTTTTGAGGTTTCAAGAAAGAAAACTAGGCTCATGCTGTTATCTCCATTTTGGAATCAGCCTCACTTGGCATCGGAAGCTCACCACGCACGGGTGAGGTGAGCGTGCAGTTACCAAGTGACTCCTTGAAGTCGTTGGTGGTAGGAGCCTCAGGCTCTCCTGGCTGTTTTCTCACCGATTTTTTTTTGGGGGGGGGGGGGGGGAGCTGGTCCCTTCTATGACGTGTAGCACTAACTTGCTCTGCTACCCGCTGGATGACGGCGACCAAGGGGGGACTCTTCAGGGAGGAGAACCTTCCATCCGCACCCACCTCCACCTTCAACCCCCCTCCTCGCTCGTGATGGTCCTAGACTCCAATTTCGGGCGTTTTCCTTCTCCGAGGAGATCTGCAGAAAGGGCTTTAGAGGCAGAGGAGGAGGCAGAGGAAGAGGGAGAACTAACTGTATCGGTCAGAGTCAAAATCCATAGCATCCCACCTCCGAGACGCGACGACCGGCACCCGCTTTGGCTGTGAAGTCACCGGGGGCGGCGCGCTCAGGACAGCCGCCCGCTCGCCCTCCCCAATGGCCCGCCCGCTCACAGTCACGTGACGGCGCGGCGCGCGCCGGCCGCGGCGCCGATTGGCCGGCGGCGGGAGCGCGGGGTTTGATGGGAAGGAGTTGGCCGGGCCGCTGTCTCTGTCAGTGGCGGCTGCTGCCTGCTCCGGAGGCGGGCTGCGCGGTGGCGGCCGAAGCTGGCCGAGGCGGACGCCAGCGCCGGGCTGTGCCCGCTTCTTGACGGTAAAGCGCTGACAATGAGGGCACTTGGGAGGGCTTGGCAGCGGGAAGGCGCGCTGAGCTTTTTCCTGGGAAACACGCTCCGGGTGCCCGCGCTCGCCCTCCCCGCAGCCCCCGCCCCCGCCGAGTGGCCTAAGCGCTCCGCGGTGGCGGCCCGGCAAACCCCCTCCCTGCTGCGCGCTGACCCAGCCCCGCCGCCCGGGCCCTTGGTTTCCCCGCACAATGGCCGCGGCGGTTTTGGAATGCGGGCGACCCCTGCCTTCCCCCCCAGGGCGGTGGTGCCCAGCCCTGTTCGCGGCCGCGGTGGGGTGGGGCGGGGCGCCCGGGGTGGTGGGGGCTGAGGCGAGGCGAGCATCGGCTCTGCGGCCCACCTGCGTGGAGGCGGAGGGTCAGAAGGCCCTCCGCCGCGCCGTGGCGTTCAGTGTCCGACCCCGACTTTCTGAGTTGCCCGGAGGCGCCCGGAGTCGGACAGATCGGGAGGGACCGAAAACTGTCAGTGTCACGCGGCCCGGCCCCGGCGTGTGGGCGTGGATTGTGTACAGTTTAGGCAAGCCGGTGTGCGGCGGTTGTCCTGATCTGAGGAATGGTGGGCCCCGGAGGGGGTGGGGGCACGGGCAGGGGCGCTCAGCTGTCGTGAGCATGGCAGAAGAGCAACAGTTTTCATTCTTTAATGCTGTGTGTGGGGATGGAGAGGGAGTTGGGACCGGCGAGCTCCGTTTTGCTGACGGCTCCCTCGCCGGACTAAGTAAAACCTGTGACTCACCAACTTTTCCATGGTCGGCTTTTCCTAATGAGCTCCTGGTTTGTGATGCCTGGTGTCAACTGTTTTCTCCTTTCTCTGCGGCCTGGGTGTCACCACTGACAGAACTAACCCTGTTCTGCAGGGGTTTGTGTGGATGTGCATAAGCTTGATTTCAGGCTTATGTTCAAACTGGCAGGGAATGCTCATCTCTTATCCTCAGCTGTCCCCACAGTTCCGTTTTAGGAGGACCAAGTTGATTTTGAACACATTTAAAAAAAAAATACGAGTGATGCATTTAAAATTAGAATTTTATATAGTGTTTATGTATTGTTAAATTGGAAAAGGATATAAGAAGAGGAGGACATTATTGGCTATCATAACTTCATATAAAAAAACTTTCTAATCAGATAATCATTTTTGGTAGTGTTTAGTTCAGAATGAACATTGATCTACCATGAAGACCAGAACGTAATCATCATCTAGTAAAAGTGCTTTTGGAGGTGTACTTCTTTTCAGTAATTTTATTTTTAAGCAATAAATGTGGCAGTTTGGGATATTTCAGAAATGCCTTTTCAATTATGTACTCGAAAGTTAGAGTTTTGGAACAGACCACTTTTAATCTTAAATTGAATAGTACAACACTGTGTTATAGAGGTACTGTTGATAGTGATTGAGTAGTTTCTACTTAAGTTTTAAACTTGATAAACATAACACTAAACTTCCTTTGCTTTTAAAGGCCTACATGTTATTTTAATGGAAGAATCTGCAGAGTATTTTGCTTTATTTTTTATACTAAAAATGAGAGCAATACAGTTTCAGTAAAAACAAACTGCAATTTTATTTTTCAATTTTAAAATAATGAAGCAGGTTCTTTATAGGAAGTTAGAAAGAAATGTGTTCATATTAGAAGTACTGTCTGTACTACATGTGTTTTCTGGTAATTGTAATGACAATGGCTACAATGCACTTAAAATTTGTTGGATACTGTACCAAGTGATATATAATTTCATTCAATTCATACAATAATTCTGTGAAGTATAGATATTTTTGCCACTTTACAAATGCAGAAACTGAGGCTTAGAATTTAATTTACCCAAGATCACATAGCTAGTATGTGCTTGAGTCATATTTTGAACCTAGACTTTTTTTACTCCATTATTTTAATATGACTTGAAATGAGCTGAAAAATCTAAAAATAACATGCCCCAAGATTTTAAATTTTGACATCCAAACCTGAGTGTGAATTGCAGTCAATAGAAAAAAACATCATGTACTGTGGGGGCATTATTATTCATTGAAAACATATTAGATGCACCTAGCTTGTAAGGTCATGTCAAGTCCCATTATGGTATCAGAGTGGAAAGAGACTCTCTGTACATGTTCATGGAAGAGTTCTTGGGGATAAGCCACTTGAAATTGAGCCATCTGTCTACTCAAGGACAAGCACATTGATTTATGCTTCAGAAAGAAATGCTAGTTATTTGGTCCCAATGTAATTTCCATGTGTTGAAAGGAAGCAGAGATGGGCTAGAAAACAGCAATGATCATAGCAGTTAAAACAACAATTTGTATTGAGAAATTAATTTGGGTCAGGCACTGTTATAAATCGTTTTGAAGGCATGATGTCATTTAAGCCTTTCAACATTTAAGAGGGTCTTTAACTATCCCTCCTTTGAAGATGAAGATATTGAGTAACTGAGGGTAACCTATTTGCCCAAGGTTTTATAGTAAGTAATGGGTCACAGGAGTTGGAATTAAGATGTTTGGGTGGCAAGGAGGGAAAAAGTGTTTGAAAATAGAAGAGGTATGAAATTAAAGCTATAGAGAAATAGTTGATTTATTTAACTTTGTTATACTTTTATATCTTTATAACATTACATGTGCATTATAGTAAGTTAGCTTCTTGAACAAATACCAGAAATTGATAGGAAAATTGCTGGAATAATGAGGGTTTACTGGTTTTTTGATTATGAGCCTAAAAGCATAGATATGGCACTTAATGACTGTTACTCTAATGTTTTAGAGGACAAATTGAAAAGCACAATCCTCTGCTTCAGGGATCTTGAAGGCTAAGCCATAGTTTATTTCATTAATTCCAAAACAATTCTCCAAGCAAATAATTGATGTCAAAATCAGTATTAATTACAATTTTATGCATATATTTCACATTATACTTACTTTAAAAGTGCTATACAATAAACAAAGGAAGTGCCTGCAGGTTTCTAGTGTCAGTTCTGCTTCTAGCTGGAGTTGCATGATTTTGGCAAACCATTAGCATCTCTTCCACGCAGATTTATGCATTCAAAGTTAATCAAATGAAGGAATTGGGCTACATGATATACTATACTAACACTGTCTCCTGTGTTTATAACTTATTTTCCACTTCAGTATCTCTGTTTACCAGCTATATGAGAATGGCACAGGTGCTTTCATGTATTTTATATATAAACTAGAGGCCCGATGCACGAAAATTCGTGCAAGAGTAGGCCTTTCTTCCCCTGGCTGCTGGCACCTGGGACCCTGGAACCTGGGACCCTTGCTGCTGCCCTCCTCCGGCCGCCCGCAGGCACCCGGGACCTGTGCTGGCTTCCCTCGGGCCGCCCACAGGCACCCAGGACCCAGGCTGGCTTCCCTCTGGCCCCGGCTTGGTCAGGAAGGATGTCCGGAATGACTTCAGGAAGACATCTGGTCTAATTAGCATATTACCCTTTTATTATTATAGATAGTTCAATCACATATATAAACTAGACTTTATTTCTGATTTTGTGTTAACTGGTTGCTTTAAAAAAATCAAAACTAAAATGTGTCTGGCTCTAATATCTTTGGGGCCTTAATAAATTACTTCACTTCCCTAGCCTCAGTTTCCTCATTTATAAAATGGAGCAATAGTAGTATCTAAATGATAACATTCATGTAATAAAGCATTTATTTTAGGGCCTGCTAGAGTGTAAGTGCTTAGCAAGTGTTTAACTGATACTATCATTGTTGTTATTACTTTCAAATATTAAAAATTCTGATTTGTGATGGCTACAAACTTAACTTGGCATGTAAGTCTGTTACAAATCAAAATGTGTAGGTCAGTTGTGTACAAAACTAGATAACCATACATTAGTTTCAAAATAATGGGATGATGTATACTTTGAAAATACCAACTTAAAGTTGTTCATCTGAATCTCCCCTTCCCAGTCATCTTTCTTGATTATTTTTTAGCATCTTAAGAACGTTTTAAGGTCTATTTAATGTCTTAACTCAGAAATGTATACTTTCATTCATTAAAGTTCCTGGATTTCCTACAACTGCATTTAGAAATTTAAATATTGAGTTAATATTGAAGGATTAATAATATTTAGATTGCAACTTAAATATGGCTTATAACATTCGTTATATTTATAAACTTCAAAAAATTTTGGGAGAGATTATAGTTATTTCTGTCTGTAAAAATTATTCTGTAAGTGAAAGTATTTTATAGTTAGGCTCTTTGTTACTTCTCTAACCAAAAAAGTCCAAGATAGATATGGCTTATGCTAATTCTAGCCTATTAGTAGTGTTGCAGGGAGTACTTACTTGGTACTGGCGTTATTATTATTATTTTTTTATTACATATATGGTTTAAAAATTGTTAAGAATCATGACCTAACTTTTTATTTTATGGAAATGAAATAGTTTTATACATTGGCAGTATGTAACTATAACCTGGTAAAATATATATAAGTTTGAAAGTGTACTTTCACTGGTTCAACTTTAAAGAATAAAAAATTGTATAATTATTGACTGGTATATTGATTTAGAATATAATTGCTGATACATTTTCAAGCATATGGTAATATTAGGATACATTTCAGAGTAATAGAAAAACAATTAAATGAAGAGGCTATACAGATAGCTGACATGAAGATCAACTAACTTGAGGGGGACTTAGATACAGTTTTAGAGAGAAATGTTTATTTGGGTTTTAAACAGTAGTGAACAGATGAGAACTCTGAAGATAGAGTGGCTTTTGGCCATGTTTTTTTCTGAGCTATTGGACAAATCACTAAACCTCTTTAACTTAATTTTCTTGTAAAATGGTAACAATGAAGGCTATTCTGTGAAAAGTGATAGCATTAACTCTAACTTACAGAAAAGAAAATTAAGGTTCAGAAACATGAAATGATTTACTCAAGGTCACAGGTAGCCTTGAAAACCTTGTTTTCTAATTCAAATCCAGTTGGATTTCTATATTATTACTTGTAAGGTGATACTATTCTAAACATTGTAAAATACCTTTAATTTCAAATAACTAGTTGGAGACAGCTGAAAGAAAAAGTTGTGTTTAGTCATGTAGAATGAAAATAATAGATTAAAACTTTTCTGACAAGAACAATACGGGGGACTTACTTTAAAGAACAGAAAATTGCAAAGTAGTAAGAATATACACTTCTAAAATGCCTTGCCATTAAAAAGCTTTTTCAGCTTTATCTTCACTTTTAAATATGTCCTAGCTTGGAAGAAAGGATTTTTTAAAAGATGGACTCTATCCCAAGACTGTCTAAATTAAAATTTCACATAAGTGGAGTCCAAGGAAATCAATCTTCTATAGTATTTTTAAGGAGTACTACAACATCTAAATTATAGTGGATAGGCTGTGTGTTGTAACTTAAATTTTTTAAGTGCTTGTTTTATTTCTAGCTGTGAATTTCTTTGGACAATTGATGATATTTATCATTGTGCCCAGTTTCTACAATTAAAAGATGGGTGGATTATTTTCCCGATGGAGGGTAAGTTAACTTTTCTTTCCAGTCAGTTTTTTAGTCTGATATGAAAGTGTCCAATAAAGTTATTTGTGAGAGTCTCATTTGTGATGTAGACTTGAATAGTAGTTTGATATTATCCCTGACTCTAATTTTTCTTCTCTTACAAATTAGTTTTTTATTTGGACTTCAGAGTTCTACTTGCTATATAGGTGTCTAATGTCTCTGTTTAACAATTATTTCATTCTGACTTATGAATTGTTTTTATTTCTCTATGTATTCATGTATGAGTAGTTATCTTTTCTTGTTTTTTTCTCATAATACCTAAATTTCAATCTTATTTGAAAGATAGTTGAAAATAGTATTTGATACAGTACTTACATTTTTACAGGTTATATTTCTTTGCTTAAAACTTGTTGCAAATATTTATTGAAGTCACACTAAATATACTTTCAGGAAATATAGGTTAAACAGATTTAAAAATGCAGTCTGATTTTAATTGGTTAATTCTCTAGAGGAAATAGCTCAACTATAGAGCTAGAAAATATAAAATACATTGATAAATATTCTTCTCTAATATAAGAGGAGGTAATATAGTCTAGGACAATGATGGCGAACCTATGACACGCGTGTCAGAGGTGACACGCGAACTCATTATTTTGGTTGATTTTTCTTTGTTAAATGGCATTTAAATATAAAAAATAAATATCAAAAATATAAATCTTTGTTTTACTATGGTTGCAAATATCAAAAAATTTCTATATGTGACACGGCACCAGAGTTAAGTTAGGGTTTTTCAAAATGCTGACACGCCGAGCTCAAAAGGTTCGCCATCACTGGTCTAGGAAAAATTACTTTGCTTATTTTAGACTCCTTTTTACCATAATAATGGAGTCTAGTAATACTTGGTACACAATTTAGTTTTCAGCTATTGCTGGAACTGCTCTGTTTTGGATTGGCATTATATTTACCCCTGCCCTCCTTTAGAAACCTTTTTACAGAAGATCAAATTTATCTATTTTTTTGTCTCTTGTGTTAGGTTGGACCATATGAAATTGCCAATTTTCAACAGCTTTGACTTAAATAAATACCAATTTCATATGGTTCAACCTAATGTTAACAACTCTTGTGGGAACTACAATGAATTGATATTCATTACCCACTTAGATTGTTGAGTATATAATTGGTAAACATTTTCTCAAGTGTTGTATGAGTCATTTTGGCTGGTTTTTATTCTAGGTGGTATTAAAAACACTTTAACAAACAAGCTCTGCTTTAATGAAGTATTTTTAGATGCCTTTTTAAAATCTGATCTTCAGAGAAGTACTTTAGGAATTCAGAATGATTTAGACCTCCAGAGTCCTAACTGACGTTTTAGCAATAGAAAATCAGACTAATTTTAGTCTTGAATTTTTAATATATGATTTTTTTTGAATAATATCTAAGAAAATTTTCTTGGAGGAAAATTTGTTTCTCTTGATAAAAATATGTTCTGTTGTGTTTAAGAATGGTAAAAATGGAGCTATCAGTTAAAGGTACTTCTAGGGCTAAAAAGATGTTAAGTGAAAAATGCTTATTTAATCTTATTTATATAGTCTTGTTTATAATTTTTATTTAAATCTAAATTTTATTTATAAATAAACAGGAATATATATATAGTTTGACAGCATTTGAAAAAACAATTTTCGGTTAAAGTGTTCTTTTATGATTATGTAAATCAAGGTGTTTCTAAATTTGCAATAACAAGTTTTAATGCTGTGTCTCATTTCTGTTTCTGTAACAGACAAAACCTTCAACTGTAGAAGTTCTGGAAAATATAGATAAGGTAAGTTCTTTGTCTCTGGGGTGTTTTAAATCCATCTTAGGTATTATGTAAATACTATTTTAGTATATATTATTTTGGAGACTGGATCTGGTATGGGAATTTAGAGATGATAGAGAGTAAGCATGAAAACTCTGATGTTACATAATCTCAAAAAAATCCAGTCTATCACTGATTTAAGATTGTGCCAAGCAATAGAGCCTGTTCTAATGGAATTAGATGTGTACAGCGTTGTGTAAATCAATGTTACAGGTGGATAAAGTAGATTATAAAATAGTCTGCAACAATTTTTATTAGTCTGCAAACTTCACAGCTTTTTATGCTTTCTATGATTATTAAAAATGGCTATTTCTTGGGAATACTGAGAGTGATGAATGGATTGAAAAATATAGTATAGATCACTGTTTCAATATTTATTAATTCTTTTTATAGCCAAATATTTTATAGACCTTATACAGGAGAATTATTATTTGATTTAATACTATTTATTGATGCTAGTTTCAAACCTCCAATTTTTGATAGGTTAAAAATAGTATCTTAAAATATTGCATTTGCCCTGACCGGTTTGGCTCAGTGGATAGAGCATCAGCCTGCGGACTCAAGGGTCCCAGGTTCGATTCCGGTCAAGGGCATGTACCTTGGTTGCGGGCACATCCCCAGTGGGAAGTGTGCAGGAGGCAGCTGATCGATGTTTCTCTCTCATCGATGGTTCTAACTCTCTATCCCTCTCCCTTCCTCTCTGTACAAAATCAATAAAATATATTTTAAAAAAAAAAGAAAAAAAAATATTGCATTTAAAAAAGTGATTTGTCAGAATAGGTATTTTTATTTATTTTTAATTTTAGTTTTTCATATTATGTTCTATTTTAAAATATTAAGATATTCTATTTCATTGAAATTTAAGAGTTCTTTCTATATAATCTCTATCATGTGAAAAATTTTTGTCAACATGTTTAGGAAATTTGAGATTAAATAGTATAAAATAATTTTCTCTTAACAGGAAATTCAAGCATTGGAAGAATTTAGGGAAAAAAATCAGAGACTACAAAAATTATGGGTTGGAAGATTAATTCTTTACTCCTCAATTCTTTATCTGTTTACATGTTTAATTGTATACTTGTGGTATCTTCCCGATGAACTTACAGCAAGACTTGCCATGACACTCCCATTTTTTACTTTCCCATTGATGTAAGTAAATTGTTCTTTTTGTTGACCTTTCCTCTTTATGATTAGACAGTTTTAATATATTTAGTCTTTTTTTAATTAGAAAAAAGCAATGTCTCAGATTGAATAAATATGTGTTGTTTTTGCATTTTGAAAAATATTTCTTTAAAAAAGTAAAATGATGTTTTAAGCCTTTTCATATAGTTCAGCATACCTGAGGAATATGACCCAGTGACATTAGTAATAAAGACTCTGGCAATCTTTTGTGATTCTCTAATAGAGGTCAATCTTCCCTATGTGTATTGGGCATGGAATGGGCATTTCAAATTGTGGGTAGTGGCAAGTGAGGGAGGGTTTGTAAAACAAAAAGAAAAACTGCCCCAATGATTCTGAATATATTCCATTCATTCTACTTGTTTTCCCCTCTTTTTAATCACTGCTATAAAACAATTGGCCCTTATGATAGATATATTTTATAATTTAGTACACTACAGAAGATGTAATGTGATTGAGAATTGAATAAAAAATTTGTCCATTCAGTCAATACACCTTTATGGGTACCAACTGCATAGACATTGGATTATAATGGTGTATGGTACACAAAAATACAAAATTTTTGACTGTAGAGTTTAGACAGCATACATTAAATTAAGTACTAAGTATGATGAATATTATGAAAAAGAAGTGCCAAATGCTATGGGAGGATTAACAGGGGCCCTCAAACAATCTGGGGAGGAGGTGGGGGTCAGGGAATGGCCTTTGTATTCATTTTCTATTGCTGCCACAAACTTAGTGGCTTAAAGCAACACCCATTTGTTGTATTACAGTTGTGCAGGTGAAAACAGAAGGCTTGACTGGTTCCCTGTATAGGGTCTTACAGGTCTAAGACAAGGTTATTAGCTGGTCTGGGATCTTATCTAGGGTCTCTTAGGGGAGAATCTTCATTCAACTTCTGCCGTATCTCTCTGACTCTTCTGCTGTATTCTGCCCTCGGGTGTAGAAAGCTCTGCTTTTAAGGGTTTAACAGATTATATTAGACCCACTAGGATAATCTTTCTATTTTATTTATTTGTTTGTAAATATGTTTTTATTGATTTCAGAGAGAGAAAGGGAGAGGGAGAGAGATAGAAACAGTGATTAGAGAGAACCATTGATCGGCTGCCTCATGCACAACCCCCTACTGGGGATTGAGCTCGCAACCTGGGCATGTGCCCTGCGTGGGAATCTAACCATGACCTCCTGGTTCACAGATTGGCGCTCAACCATTGAGCCATACCAGCTGGGCTCAATGTGTTCTTTAAGTCCTAAAAACAACACCAAAATTCAAGAGTTGAGAGATCTTTCTAGTAATTCTCCTGTATAAGAAGAGAGAACAAAAAATGTAAACTCTGTAAAGTAAGAGCATGACTTATTTAAGGGTCAAAAAGATAGGTATATCTGGCATTTGTAATGGAGAAGAAGCGAGCTTGCAGAATCAGGCAGGATCTAGATCATGGAGAATCATGGAGAAAAGTTGGAATTTCATTTTGGATGAAATGTGAAGTTTGTAAAGGTTTTAATGGAAGAATGGCTTGTGATTTAACTTAAAAGGATCATGTGTGCTGCTTTGTAGAGATTAAGAGGAGGACAAGAGTAGAAATGGGGAGGAGGCTATTATAGAAGTAATCTAAAAATGGAAGATGGCTTGGATTGCCCAGTGGCAGTGGAGATGTGTAGATGACTTGTGTTTTGGAAGTAAAACTGAGATAGTTTGATGGTAGAAAATAAGAGGTAAGGGAAAAGGAGGAATCAAGGTTGTGATTCTTAGTTTTTTTGGTTTGACATGGGGGGAAGGATAGGATCTTTTTCTTAGGGATTACTATAATAAATTTTTTTGTCTCTTTAGTCTTTAGTGCAAGGTATATTTTCCAATTGGAACGCCTGGAGCTCATAAAATTTTAACTTTGTAGGTAGAAAAAAGAACCAAAAATTGAGGGCATACCATTACAGAATAAATGTCTTGCCATTTTATTTTTCTTTGGAAATCTTTTGGAATGCTTCTTACTTTAAGTCTAGTAGCAGACTTTATAATGCTGTGTGGCTTTCTCTCATTTTCCTTGTATTTTTTCATAAAAAGAGGGGAGAAAAGAAATTTGGAAAGGGAATTAGCATTACTGTGCTAATTTTAATGGCTACCCACAAACTGATTTTCTGGAACTGTTGTTATGATTCAGAAGACTTTTTTTTTTTTTTTTTTGCAAATCGTATACTAATTGTTTTTAAAAGTAGAAAAATTTCAATTATTTAAAAATATTTGTTTTTCTTCATTTTGATCTTTCTACTATTTTGAGTATGAAGCTTTATTCTTCTTACTGTGTCCTCTGACTGTTCTGCATCACCTGCATCTAGTATTTCTTGGCTGGCTAAGCTTCAGAGCCATTTCTCACTTTGTCTCATTCATATCTGTGACCTGGTTCTCAACTGCTGCAGCTTCTATTTCAGTGAACTTTTCTCTCTTGGAAGCATAGAACAGTTACCCAACAAAGAATAGAATTGTCCTTCTGATTGATGACAGTCAAAAAAGCATGAAATAAAATACAACGTGAAAGTGGATGTTATGGTAGATAGAAGAAGACTTACCAAAGGACGTTTTCTTTTGTGTGTAGTGTGAGTATTGCTCAAGCTTATCCCTGGACTCTTTTCCCTTGGAAATAAAAGTTTTGAGGGTTTGCTTAAAGAAATGGAGACAAAAGGAGCAATAAAATGTATTGCTTTACTTATCACTGTCTTCATTGATTGCACAGCTTAAAAATCTATTCAATAAGTGCAAAAAGTGACTATCTCTTGAGTCCAGGTTTTCCAAATACTTTTACTGGACTGAGAAGTCATGGATTCAGGGCTAAGCATATATTGCATAATCATAACTGTTTCAAAATTGTCTTTTATGGTAGATTGTCAATATATTACATAAGATGCTTTGAGGTTTTATTATATCTTCTTTTCAGGTTGTAATATGGAGAAACTTGCTGTGATTTCAACCTATTGTTTTTCTGCCTTCAGATTCAATAATATATATGTCTCTGATCTTTGCAACTCTTACTAAAATGAAATTATAGTATAAATGCTGACCTTATTTCATAGGAGTATTAATGCTTAGTGAGGGGGAAGATAGGGGTTACAGTTAAATTTTTGTATTTCTACATTATGCTGGCAGATATGCATTACCTCGAGAGTTGGTTAATTTTCTAAGAGCGAACAACCATGAAGCTTTGTCTCTATCTTGACAGACTCTACAAGCAATGTTTTTCTGCCACAGTGATTTTCAACCTTTTTCATCTCATGGCACACATAAACTAATTACTAAAATTACGTGACACACCAAAGAATAATCTTTTGCCTATCTGACAAAAAAAAATGAAAAAGGTATAATATTGATTTATTCACACCAGACCGCTATTGTTGTGTTGGCTGTTGTCATTTTTTATTTGACAGTGTAAGGGGAAAGAGGTCAGTACTCCTGACTAAATAATCAGGTATTGCATGTTTTACAAATTCTTGTGCCATACCAGTATGATGTGGCATACTGGTTGAAAATCCCTGTTGTACTAAATTGAAAGCCATTTGAGGTTAGGGCTTTGATATTGTATAATTTTTATGCCTCTTTCACACACCTCCTTCTTCCAACTAGCTAGTAACATTTTCTCAATCCAGCTAGAAGGTTGAAAAACATAATTTGTAGTCTTTTACACTGATAAAAACAGGTACTTGGCTTGATTTCAGCCAAAAGGCTGAGAAGTGATCATTTGTAGCCTATTGAAGAAAGTTAAATATTTGTTTCATGGCACTCCAATAAGAATACAAAGTATCTCTCATCAACTATAGTTGGCTTTTAAAGGAGAAGATATCTGTGAACATTTCCTGATATTTTTACTCAAGGAGGATATAATTGACTCTTCCCCGCCGCCCCCCCTCCCACTCCGATGCAGCTAGAAATCCATCCACATATAGCTTTTGACCCCCCAAAGTTTTAACTACTAATAGCCTACTATTGCCAGGAAGCCTTAATGATAACATAAATAGTTGATTAATACATATTTTGTGTGTTATGTGTATTATACTGTATTCTTAAAGTGAGCTAGAGAAAAGAAAATGTTATTAAGAAAATAATAAGGAAGAGAAAATAACATTTATTGAAAAAAATTCCACATATAAGTGGACCCACATAGTTCAAATCTGTGTTGTCAAAAGTAAACTGTATTTACTTTGGTAGATAAGAAAATCATTATGCAAGTATTCCCTTTGCAATATTGATAATATTTGAATATTGATAGATATTCACTTGATAGATTTTATACTTAAAGAATTATGTACTGAGACATAATTAAGAGACACATCCTATTCTTTGATTTGAAGACTCAATATTGTAATGAGATCAGTTCTCCCTGAATTAATCTAAAAAATATGTTATCATAATAAAAATAACAATGCTTTAAAAATCAGTGCACACTTCTATAATTTTTAATGGAAAAATAAGCACCTAAAAATCGTTTTGGAAATTCTAAAAAAGGAGAAGAATGAGAAGCAGAGGCCTATGAGGCATCAAATTCATTATAAAACTTTATTAATTAAAAGTTTGGTACAGCGTATAAATAGAGACAGAGACCAAAGAAAGAGAGACAGAATCCAGAAATAAATCCCCAAATGATTTTTTATGTATGGTTTTTATATATGATAGAGATGACATTTCAAATCATTGGGGGGGAAATGGTGTTGAGTTATACTGAAAAATAGATAAAAATTAAATATAAAGCTTGATGCCTGCCTTATATCAAAATAAATCATTCTTCTTCTGTCTGAATATGAAGATTAGTCTTGCTAAAACCTTTGATAGTTAAATAAACAGACAAAATAGTCAACATAGTTATAAATATTGAGACCTATATATCTTTTCATTTTTAGTTTTATATAGTATTTAAATCTCACCTAAAAACATTTCAATAAATTGGATAGGGCTTATGTGGTTGTTGGAAAGAGAGCGCTTAAGTTTGGCAGAATGAATGAATGATTTCTCTTTAAGCTCTGCCTTCTCTGTGTCATTGATGGGACCAAACTAAGCAGTTTCTGCCTATAGCATGTATGTCTTATTTTCATTGTGATAAACAAGGCTTTATTACACTTTGAGAAGTTTCTCTTGCTAACTCTTTGTGAGATAAGCCATTTTTCTTCTTTGCTTCCACTCTTTTTAGTCCCTGCATGATTTCCATTGCTTTTGGGAGCCTAACACATATTTTGAGGGTTGGGTTTTAGCTATATTTTAGTTTTACCAGAAAAGGAATTTTTGATTTTGCTTTTTGGATTATTTCCAGAAGAGGAAGGGGAAATGTTGATTATGTCACGTTTCTCAAAGTAGGAGTCAGTAATGGTATCTTTAATGTCTTCAGAAAATATGTTGCCACATTTTCATAAATTATATTTAATTTGGAGAGAAAAACCTTTCTTGAGATAACTAAAACATAGATTCCTGATGTACTTTAATTCTTTTTTGAAATTTTATTTTTAAAATGCTATGAATTTAATTTAATTTAGCCTTAAAGAATAACTTACATGCACTTTCAAGTCTTGAAGACTTGACACATGGAAAGTTGATAGCTCATTTTCTCCTGCAGTAGTTCTGATCAAAACCAAAAGGAGAATTTATTGTCCATGATGATGGATTAATGAGTTTTGTTTTGAAGTAAGGGAGTCTATTTCAATTCTTGTAGTTTATACACTTTGAAAATTACATGTTTGGTTTTTTTTTAAAAAAAAATGTTCTTATTAATTTTAGGGAGAGAGGAAGGTGGAGAGAGAGAGAGGGAGAAAGAAACATCTATGTGAGAGAGGAACATTAATCGGTTGCATGCACCCTGACCAGCTATCAAACCTACAACCTGGGCATGTGCCCTGACTGGGAATCGAATCAGCAGTTTTTTTGTGGATTGGACGATGCTCAATCAACTGAGCCACACTGGCCAGGACAAAAATTACTTATGTTTTTTAAAAAGTATCTACTCATTTAAGAAAATTTACTGATTTACTATAGAATTCCAGGCACTATCTCTGTGATTTTTTCTCTCATGTTCTCTGTTTTTGTTCCTTGTACTTTTTTTCTAATTCATCTCTCAGCTTGCCACTATTGCAATTTGTTTGAAGTGGAGAAATATCATGGGACTTTTTTACTGTTGTTGGATCCGTGAGGGTTATGAGCCTTATGTTTAACCTCTTCTCTCATCTTCCTTTCCTTATAAGGACAATATTCAGGGGTTTTTTAGTGCTTAGGTAGCTGTTCAAGTACCATGTGGGAATCTGGTGTGGTTATTTGGTGTTTTCAGATCATAAAAATAAATAACAATATCAAAAGCAAGTATTAGTTATCTGTTGCTGTCTAACAAATTGCCCCAGAATTTAGTAGCTTAAATCAACAAATGTTTATTATCTTTTATAGTTCTTGAGGGGCAGGAATGAGAGAGCAGCTTAGTTGGGTGGTTCTGGCTCAGGGTCTTTTATTCATATACAGAGTGTACAAATTTCATTTAAGCTGTTGGCTGGGGCTATAATCATCTCAAGGCTTAACTAAGACTGGAGAATTTACTTCTAAGCTCACACATGTAGTTGTTGGCAGGCTTCAGCTCCTCACTGGCTGTTTGCCAGAGACCTCTGTCCCTTGCCACAAGGGCATTTCTATAGAGTACCCTGAATGTCCTCATGTCATAGCAGCTGGCTTCTCTCAGAACGAGTAATCCAAGAGAGAGAAAGATAGTGAGTGGAAAAGGAGGTCCAAGATACAAACTGTAATCTTTTATAACATAATCTTGTTGTGACATACTATCCCTCCTGCCATGTGCTATTGGTCACACAGATCAACATTAATGAGAGAGGACTACACAAAGATGTGAATACCAGGAAATAGAACACACTTGTGACTATCTTGTGAGCGCAATCCCAGGTGATTCTAATGTGCAGCCAAGGTTGAGAACCACTGTCTTAAGAGTTGATACTTAGTACGAAGGGATTCTAAATTTTGTTCCTAATTTGTTGTGGAGTTCATAGACCTCTTTGAGAACAATGAAAGCAGTGATCTCTCCAGAGAAATGCGTTTATTTAAACAAAGGCAATTTTGCAATTCAAAAGAGCCTCAGAAGGCCCATGGATTTTAGATTGAGAACTCTTTTGAAAGCACAGGTAGACTTCTGATGTCTCTGAAAGAAAGGAGCACTTTTTGATTTTCAACATATAAAAGGAAACAGTGAACCTAACTCTAATGGGAAATGTGTATTTGTTTTAATTTTATATGGCTTCTAATTTACTTATTCTAATGATGATTTTTGTTTTTGAATTTTGCCACCTTTGTAGCATCTGGAGCATAAGAACAGTGCTTATCTTCTTCTTTTCCAAGAGAACCGAAAGAAACAGTAAGTTAAATTTCTAAGTTTGTATAAATGCATTAGGAAACTCATAGTGCATTGGTTTGTAATTAAATGGCAGGTTATGCAATGTTAATATGGAAATGACAAACATGGTAAATATTGAAGAGTTGTTTTCTGTGAAGCATAAGAAAGGTTATGAATGATCAAGATGGTTCTACTTTTCATTTGTGTTATTTCTGTCTTATTCATTTAGAATTTTTATTTACACAAAACAAAATAATTCATCTAAGTCAAGAGAAATTATATTTGTTAAATTAATCTTTATATAAATCTTATGTTACTATGGAGTAAAATACAGTTAAAAATCTTTTGATTTATTTTATTAATTGCACCATTCTTTGTAACCTCACAGCCCTTGGCTTTTGTTTTTATTGAAATATGCAAATTATGACAAAATAGTCTGTATTTGTTCTGTATGTGTACAGATTTTAAGAATTTTCAGGTCTTAAAACTATGAGCTATAATTAACCAAAGATGCCAATTTAATTTTTAATAAAATTTATGTGACTTATTTTTTCTTTTCTTGTTTTAACTTTTCTTTTTCTGTGTGTTTTGTTTTTTTGTTTTAACTTTTCATTATAGAAAATTTCAAACATATACAAAAGTAGACTGAATAATATAATGAACCCTCTTATAGCTATCATACAACCTAAAGAGTCTTCAACTCATGGTCAATCTTGTTTCATTTTTACCCCCACTTATCTATCTTCTGTATTATTATTCTGAAGTATATCCCAAGTATATCAATCCATAACAGACTTTTAAAGTAATTAACATAATACATTATAACAGCTGGAAAAGAATTTTTAAAAATCCTGAGGTTAACATACGGTAATAACATTACATAAGTTTTATGTGTACAACCTTGTAATTTGATATCTGTATACACTATAGTTTGCTAGCTACCAATAGTCTAGTTTCCATCATCACCATATATTTGACACCCCCCCCCTCCCCCCCTGGAAACCACCAATCTTGTCTGTATTTGTGAGGTTTTTTGGTTTTGTTTTGTTTGTTCATTTGTTTCTTTGAAAAGAATTCTTAATATCATTAAATATGAGAGTATTAAATTTCTAGTTATCTCATAAATATAATTTGCTTTAAAAGTATTTTGTTTGTTTGACTCAGGATCCAGATAAGGGTCGTACAGATATATGACTTTCAAACTGCCCTTCTTGCTCATTATTTGAGCCCAGTTGAGGTTCTGTGGTCTAGCCCTGACCATCCCTTGCAGACTCTCTTGATTCATTTGCCCTCTTTCCCAGTCTACTTGTCTGGCAAAACCATACCCTGTTTAAACATAATTATATGCTTAACTAGAGGCCCGGTGCACAAAAATTTGTGCACTCGGGGGGGAAGGGGGGTCCCTCAGCCCGGCCTGTGCCCTCTCGCAGTCTGGGACCCCTCGGGAGATAACGACCTGCTGGCTTAGGCCTGCTCCCGGGTGGCAGAGGGCAGGCCCAATCCCTAGGTGCAGCCCCTGGTCGGGCTCAGAGCAGGGCTGATTGGGGAGTTGGGGCGCCGCCCCCTGTCATGCACAGAGCAGGGCGGATTGGGAGGTTGCGATGCCACCCTCAGTCACGCTCAGGGTAGGGCTGATTGGGGGGTTGAAGCACCGCCCCCTGTCACACTCAAGGCAGGGTCAATGGGGAGGTTGCGGCACCACCCCCTGTGATGCACAGAGCAGGGCCAATCAGGGGGTTGGGGCACTGCCCCCGCCCCCATCACGCACAGAGCAGGGCCCATCAGGGGGTTGGGGAGCTCCCCCCTCTCATGCACAGAGCAGGGCCCATCAGGGGGTTGGGGAGCTCCCCCGTCACGCACAGAGTAGGGCCGATAGGGGAGTTAGGGCACCGCCCCCGTCACACACAGAGCAGGGCGGATCAGGGGGTTGGGGCGCCACCACTGTCACACTCAGGGCAGGGCCGATGGGGAGGTTATGGCTCTACCCCGTCACAGACAGAGCAGGGCCCGTGGAGGGGGGGCGGGTTTGGGGCGCCACCCCCTGTCACACACAGAGCCGGGCCGATCAGGGGGCTGGGATGCCACACCCTGTCACACATAGAGCCGCAGGGCGATCAGGGGGTTTGGGCGCTGCACCCTGTCATGCTGATCCGGTGCCAGGAGACCTCTTGGCTCCGCCGATCCCGGTGCTGTGAGGCATATTACCCTTTTACTATATAGGATAGAGGCCTGGGGGCCGGCTGGTTTGCCCTGAAGGGTGTCCTGGATCAGGGTGGGGGTCCCCACTGGGGTGCCTGGCCAGCCTGGATGAGGGGATGATGGCTGTTTGCAGCTGGTCACACACCCTTCAGGGTGGGGGTCCCCACTGGGGTGCCTGGCCAGTCTGGGTGAGGGGCTGAGGGCTGCCTTCAGGCTGGCGGTTTTGACTGAAGCTCCCAACCGCTCCTTTTTTTCTTTTTTTTTTTTTTATTCTGGGCCAGCTTTAGCTCTGGCTCTAGCTCTGAGGCTTCAGCTGCTGGTTTGTTTGCCGTTCTACAATCGAAACAATGTATAACTTCAGCTCTGAGATCCCAGCCAGCTATATTTGTTACAAAGTTTCAAACTGCCAGCTCAGAGGCCTGCAAGTCAGGCGGGGAACGTTGAAGTCTGCAGTCACGGGAGCAAGCAAGCCTCATGTTCGCTTCCAGCTGCCTGGCTGCCGGCCGCCATCTTGGCTGACAGTGAATTTGCATAAGGATATGCTGATTAGCCAATGGGAAGGGTAGCGGTCGTACGCTAATTACCATTTTTCTCTTTTATTAGTGTAGATCAGCGACTGCCAAAACCCTGTCCTAGTTAAAAACATTTATATGCTTAATCTATGCCTGTATCAGAAAAGCTAAATTTGTTGGAGGAAAATCATACAACATGTTGACCAGACTTATTGCAAACACCAGTGTACACTCAACATTGCACAGTCCTATTTTATAGTTCCCTAGACTAGCCGTGGGCAAACTACAGCCCGTTTGAAATGAATAAAACGAAAAAAAAAAAAAGACCGTACCCTTTTATGTAATGATGTTTACTTTGAATTTATATTAGTTCACACAAACACTCCATCCATGCTTTTGTTCCGGCTCTCCGGTCCAGTTTAAGAACCCATTGTGGCCCTCGAGTCAAAAAGTTTGCCCACCCCTGCCCTAGACAGTAGTCGGCAAACTGCAGCTCGCGAGCCACATGCGGCTCTTTGGCCCCTTGAGTGTGGCTCTTCCTAAGCCTTAGGAGTACCCTAATTAAGTTAATAACAATGTACCTACCTATATAGTTTAAGTTTAAAAAATTTGGCTCTCAAAAGAAATTTCAGTCGTCGTACTGTTGATATTTGGCTCTGTTGACTAATGAGTTTGCCGACCACTGCCCTAGTAGATTCACTGTTTTCCTTTTTGAGAGCATTGTTTGAGATTGTATTTTTCCTCAAATTTCTAACATCTACCTCCCTGCCAAAATCGCAGAACCAAACCAAAATACAACCAACCAACTAACGAACTAACCAACCAAATAAAAATTCAAAAGCCACAAGCAAAACCACACAAAAATCTACCTGGCCACTCTCACCTGATAGTTTCACTTTATGGAGAAAATAGATGTAAACAGATGGGAGCTACCTCTGCCACCAAATATATCGTTAGCTCCATCTGTTACTCAGTATGTTGTCATCCTTCATGAAATTCTGGAAGAATGACTTTGATCCTGTATGTGGCTAAGCCCCTCATTTATACCCTGGATTCTAGATGCTCTCTGGCCATCTCAAGAACTTTGCTCTTATAATTACCCTTTCCTGGAATTATCCTCTCTTTTGCATCACCTGTATCTGTTGGATTTTCTCTATTTCAGTGGTTCTCAACCTTGGCTGCACATTAGAATCACCTGGGAATCTCCAGGTGATTCTAATGTGCAGCCAAGGTTGAGAACCACTGCTCTATTGGCATATAATTCTGCCTCAATGCAATCATCTAGAGGGGAAAAACCTATTCGGCCTCCATTTCCCTTTAGTCTAACATGCATTTCTCTTTCCCCTTCAAAGTCCTATTATCTTTACCTCTAAAATTATCTTGAATCTTACTATTTCTAACCTTTATCACTAGTACAGTTCTACTTCAGGTCATCATCATTTCTTGCTTGCAGTACTGCAGTGGTTTTGTAACAGCCTATATATAGATTTTTTAATCCTTACCTGAGGATTTATTTTCTTATTGATTTTAGAGGGAGAAAAGGGGGGGGGCGGAAAGATAGAGAGAGAGAAAGAAAGAAACAGTTAGAGATGAGAGAGAGAGATACAATGATGTGAGAGAGAAACATGGATCGGTTGCCTCCCACACACTCCCTGACTGGGGATTGAACCTGCAACCTAGGTATGTGCCCAGCCTGAGAATCGAACCTGCAATTGGAGTGGGGCAACACTCCAATTAACTGAGCCACCTGGCCAGGGCTATATAACCAATCTATTTTAAATTAGATCTTGTGTCTCTTCTATTTAAAATTTCTAGTGGTTTCTTATGGCAACCAAAGTAAAATTTGAATTCTTACCTCAACTCTCTGGCTTATTCCATTTCTCTAACCTTATCTCCTTCCACTCTCCTTTTTTCATTTTTGCTACAGCCATACTGGCCATCTTTTTGTCCTACAAATTTAAATTATCTAAGCCTCAATTTATAAAATGTAAAGAAATATTTGTTTTGGCAGGACTATTGCCAAGTACTGAACAAAAATACATGTAAAAGCATATACACACTGTTAAGTGTTATACACATGTGGCCTGATGGTACTAATTTTTCTTTTTCAATTCTTACTCTTTTAAAATGTTTCTTGCCTTAATTAATGGGTTAAGACCCAGTATAATATTGAAATGGGATAGCAGGTAAACTTGTCTAGTTCCTGATTAACCATTAAGTAGGATATTTGATATGGTTAAAAAAATTGATATTTTTAAAAATCAGATTAAGGAAATTAAGTTTATTGTATTGTTTCCAGTGGTATTTAGTAATATAGTAGCTTCTGGGAGGATAGTAAGAAGTTTAAAACAAATATGCTTTCTGACTTCATGGAACTAACAAAATGGTAAAAAAATACAGTAAGTCCTTGGAAACACTTTTCTAAGGAAATCAAATGTGTGAAATTTTTTATTTAAACATTTTTATTTCACCAGATATTGAGTTTGTCGTATATACTTTTTTTCTCTTTTATTCAGATATGTGAATGAAAGAGAAAGGCACATCGGGACATGGTTATTATATAAAAAGATTATGCTTTAAAAATTTACTTTAGGGATCCTTTTGTTTAAAAAATTTTTTACTAATTCATTTGAATAGATATTGCATATACATTTAATATAGACTTTATAAAAGATTGTCTTGCAGTCTTGCACTTATTTTTAGCATAAAGTCAGGTTACATATATATGTATACACACACATACACACACACACACACACACACATATATATATGTATTTAAACCTGAAGCTATTTGTCATGTTCTTGCCTTTTTTGGTTTGTTTCATTTTGTTCTTGCTTTTTGTTCTCTATTAGTTTTATTTCCTTTGTTTTACAAGTTGGAAAGTATAGATTAAATTAAGGGTTGGCAACTACAGCCTGTGAGATAGGTCCTTGTATAGCTCATGATCTAGGAATGGTTTGAACACTTTCTTTTTTTAAATTCTTTATGTTGAAAGTATTACATATGTCTCCCTTTTCCCCATTGACCCCTCCCTGGCCACTCCCACCCCCCAGCACTTGCCCTCACCCCCTAGTGTCTGTGTCCATTGGTTATGCTTATATGCATGCATACAAGTCCTTTAGTTGGGTTTGAACATTTTTAAATCATTGAAAAGATTCAAAAGAATAATATTTTGTAGCATGTTAAATTTGTATGGAATTCAAATTTCTGTTTTTATTGAAATACAGCCATGCCTATTCACTTGTGTTGTGTATAGCTGCTTTCATTCTATAATGGCAGAATTGAGTAGTTGTGACAGACTGTACTGGTGCTCTCAACACTTCAGACTTGTTGCAGCATGCATGACAAATCACAGTGACATAGTTATAATTTGACAGCATTTCAAGTGCCACCTGTATTTCTGTTTTGTGACAACTTTATTTTTTGTAACCAGTGCATATTCATCATGTAAAAACAAAAACAGAAAATTGGACTTTGAATGTTGCACTTTTAGGGCACAATGCAGTATAGATTTTATTATCAAAATGCAAAGCATTGTGTTTATTATGCAATGACATTATAGTTGTGCTAAAAGAATACAAATATACATTGACATAACTACACTAAATACTCATCATGATATTCCCAACTCACAGAAAAGCAATGGTCAGAAAATTAGAACATTTAAAATGGAATATCTCATCATAGTAAAATTTCTTCATAAAAATAAAAGGTGAAAATGGAATGTTTACCAAAGTAAGTTTCCGAGTGGCTTATGAAGCAAAGAAAGGCACTTACCAATGGTGAATTAATTAAATTGTGTGTGTTTGCTGCAGCTGAAGAAATGTATTCAGAGAAAATATATTTGTTTGACTAGTAATCTTTGGCAAGAATATTTGCTTGAAGAATTGAGAACATTGGAAGCAACATAGTCAATTTATAAACAAGGCAAATGATTTCAAGTGATCTTCCTCGACTCTTGATGAATTGACAGATGTTACATATACTACTCATTTGTAGTTTACTTAAGGAGTCATTGCTGAGCTTGAGATGACTGAAGAATTAGCCTCTATGAAGAGTCTGTAGAACAACTCCTGGAGAGAATATTTGTTAAGTTGATAAGTTGAAAAAATACATGAACTCAGTACAACCTGAAGTGGAATCTGCTAAGATGCAACTTTTGGTAGTAAAAATATGTGTGAAACAAAAAAAGCTCGTGAAACTGTAGGTGTTTGAATTATATGATTAGTCACTGTACTATTTAATAGCAGGTACTTACAGATTATATTTGAATTTACATATTATTGAACTAGTAGTGTCAATGGGGAGCTTCATTTGCTCTTATAGACTTAACCATAATCTGATATGTGAATTGTATCACAAGTAGAAGATGAATATCTTGACCTGTTCTACCACCCAGCTGTTTGATGGTTTAGCAGTGGTAAAGTTTTATTTGCTATTTTGAGCTCAGAGTCCAGATTGAAATTTTTCTGAGAGGAACCACCTTCAACCACTCACTGGCTTTGGAAATTAGCTTTTGCTGCAGACTTGATAATGGTTATTAATGAGTTAAACTAAGATTTCAAGACAAACAATCCTATATGTGAAACCTATACTGCCATAAAGTCATTTAGAAAACATATAACGTTGTAATGACAAAAAGTAATTTTTTTAAAAAGTGCTATGAAAAGTTGAAACAAGAAGCAAGATCTCCATTTCACACAAATTTGTAGCAGATACATTATTTGAGTTCAAACTACAGTTTCAGCAGTTTTCCCCCCTGAGCTCACACAACTATAAAGGATATTCTAATATTTCAAAATTCATTTAACTGTACAATTGAGGAGCTTTCACTTACCTTCAATCAGAAGTGATTAATTTATCATGTACAGTGCTGACATGATAAAAGGCAAATATCAAGAAGAAAATAAAAATAATGATTCGGTTGATTTCCTGAGCAGGATGCAAGGATGATTTCTTTCCCGGGTACTTGTCCAGATGGATTCGAAGAACGAAGCCATGGACAAAAGGTGATAGGTGAAAAGGGTGGACATTTATTGGAAGCAAATACAAACTCCCATGTAGGGAGAGGGTCCCAAGCGGGTAACCCACTAGGCTCCTTTTTTCTAAAGCTTATAAATGCTGTAGTTATGTGTCTCTTCATGCTCCCTTTTAATTGGACCCCTTCCTGATTTTATGACTCTGTGCTTTTTAAATTGGTCAGTCTTTTGCAGAATATCAACTTCAAAGTCCAAAACCCATGTGGTGCCCCCCTTTTTCTCTCCCTCTTGTATCATCTCTCTATCTCCTGTGAACATATGTTTACCTTTTTCCAGCATTTGTTGGCATTTCTCTATCCTCTGTGAAAGTATGTTTCCTTTTTCCCCACACTCTTGTGATTTTTCTTGATCCTCTGTGCATATACGAGGTGTACCAGTTAATAATGGCAAATTTTGTAATGGAAGAAAACACGATAATTTCAAGAGAAACATCAGAAGTGCTTTATTCAAAGTAATGTCCATCGCTAGCTACACATTTCCCCCACCTTTCAGGTAATTTGTGGATACCGTCCCAATAAGAGCTTTTTTTGTTTTGAGGCAAGCCATTCAGAGACCCAATTTTCCACTTCTTCGTACGTTTTGAAGTGCTGCTCAGAAAGTGGGTGTGCCATCAATCAGAACAAGTGGTAATCTGAAGGAGTAAGGTCTGGTAATACAGCGGGTGGGTTAATACTTCCCAGGCAAGATCTTTTAACGTGTCTTTAACTGCTTTTGAAGTGTGTGATAGTGCGTTATCATGAAGCAGAATTATTTTGCCGTGTCTTCTGGCACATTCTGGTCGTTTCACGATCAAAGCATGGTTCAAATTGACTATTTGTTGTTGGTAGCAATATTAACCATCAATATTAATGGTTCACCTGGTTTTTAGAAGCTCATAATAAACCACACCTTCTTGATCCCACCAAACGCAGAGCATTATCTTCTTTCTGAAGCGATGTGGCCTTGCAGTCGATGTTGATCTGGATCAACCGATGATTTTTGTGCATTTGGGATTCTCAAAATAAATCCACTTTTCATTGCCAGTCACAATTCGATGCAAAAAAGACTTTTTTTTTGTGCCGTTGAAGCAACATTTTACTGATGACTTTTCGGTTTTCCATTTGTCTTCGTTCAGTTGATGTAGCACCCATTTTCCTTCCTTTAAAATCTTTCCCATTGCTTGTAAATGATCAGAAATTATTTGCTGAGCAACGTTTAATCGTTCTGCAAGTTGTTTTTGAGTTTGACACGCATCTTTATCCAATAATGCTTGTAATTGTTGGTCTTCAAACTTTATCGGTTGACCTGGACGTTCTTTGTCTTTCACATCGAAATCATCACTTTTAAAGCGTTTAAACCAGCGTTCACACGTATCTTGAGATGGAGCATGTTCTCCATAAGCTTCCTGAAGTATACGATAACTTTTTCTTCAAAATAAAGTAATGAAGTAAAACTTCCCACAAGTGCTCTTCTTTTTGCACAAAATTCAACATTTTTAAGCGTAAAAATATCTATGATGTTAACACCTTCAGCAAATTTGACATATGAAGTTTTGAAGCTTACTGTCAATACAACAAAATAGCATACATATCAAATCGCATATATATCAACATACGTGTAACTCCATCTATTGAAAAAAATCTGCATTATTAACTTGGTACACCTAGTATGTCTTCCTCTCTCCTTACCCTGTGGCACCTTTCTGTTCTCTGTTTAAATATTTTCATTATATTGTATTATGTTTCTGTGAATGTATGCCTTCTGAGGGCTCCAAGGCCTCACCTATGCATTCCTCCCCCATGGACATTCTTTATTTCTAAGACTTCCTAAACCTGCCTATTTTATCCCTAAAATTCCTTTAAATAATATGCTTTAAATTAGATATTCAGATATTTGCTATCCCAGAACTTGAATGAACAGATATTATTTATAAATTTAATTAAAAATTTAAGAAAATTTAAATTCTCTTTGATAAAAATATTTAAATCAAGGTATAACTCTTTTTTTCCCCAGCTGGAATAGTATTCCTCTTTGCACTAATTAAATATTTTTAGATAAAAACTCAAAACCTAAAATTAATTTGTAAAGCAGATGTTGACAATATTTCTAGAGAAAAACTAGAGACCTAAAATACATTTGTAAAGCAGACATCGACATTTATAATTCATTTAAATGATTCTTCACCACGCCAACCTAAAGCAGACAAATCTTAGAAAAGTTTAATTTTGAAAAGTGATTAGTGTTCTCTTCCTTTCCAAGTCCCTCCTCAGGTATAATACTATAAATTTTCAAAGTATTTTCTTTATTAGTGCTCAATACCTTGAAGGTTGAATAACTTAATAAAATATATTATGCACTTAACAAACAACATTTTTATTAGCAATATATAAAAAGATTTGGTATTAATTTCATAAATTTGGGTGGGATAATGAAAGGAAGGAGAAATAATAGTAATGTTTCTGAAAACTAAATAATATATTTTTGAATTTGGAAAAGTGTTGTAGTCTGTGTTGAGGCAATTTTTTCTCTATTTAAGTAGCTTGTAATATATAATATGGGCAAAATATGAAATATATGTGGGTAAAGATTGAGATCACTTTTATCTGTATATATCAGTGAGAAATACTAAAATGAGAAAATTTTCTTGCAGTTGCTTAATGTGTATCATTTGGCATGATTTTTTCTTTAAGTATCTTAATATCTCATTTAGCTTTGATTTAAATTTCTTTTTCTAGATGAAGCATTGGATGATTTAAAATCCCAGAAGAAAAAAATAGTAAGTTAACTTATACTTAAAGTTAATTTATATAAAACTAATAAAGAACTGAATAATGTTTATATGTTGTAAGTAATGACTCTTCTAAGAAACAAATATGCTTTTAGATAGCATTTTAATGATGAAGCTAAATTATGAATATTTTTGCTAGTTAATAATAATTGACAGGAAAAAGTAGCTAATGGACTTTTGAGATCCTGAGAATCTATATCAGTTGGAAGCTGAGAAGTAAGTAAATGAATAATATTGGAGGACTAACTAAGGCAGAGAGATGAAAAAGTGGTGTCCAGATTGATTATTGATTAGGGGTAAAAAAGGACCAAACATTTACATATGTCAGTTCTTAAGTTTTCTTGACATGATAAGGGTAAGAGAGAGGGAATCAAGAAGATTGATTGTAAGAGACAAATTTAACATGAAAAGACTTAAGAAAGGAGAAAGAGATTTTTTTCCCCCTTTGGTTTCTTTCATTTTTTGTCAGCAACTCAGATTACATGGCTAGCTATTATAGGGGCAGTTAAATGCATCTTTCCGATATGTTGGAAGGAGGGCCAAGAGTGAGAGAAAGGGCCCTAGATATTTAGAGGTTTATATATAGTAGTCTCTAATAAGTTAATTGAACTTGGCTTTTGACTTGAATTTACATGTATTTTTTTCATGTAATTATTTTTTGAAGTATGAAAATGATAATTGATAGTACTATCATGTTAATTAGATGCAAATGATGAATATATTTTAGTCTAAATGTAATATGTAACAATTATGTATGAAATCAGTAAAATTAATATGGTTAAGATTAATGTTAAAACTTGTTCTGTGAATTGGTAGTAAAAGACATTGGTCTTGAGGGTTTTAAGTACCTGAAAATAAAGAAACTAAGTTCGAAAGGCTTTCTTATCTGTTTTGTTTAATATTTCTTCAGTGTTCTATGAGGTATTTATCAAAATTGCATTAACATTTTTCATGGTCCTAAATTGAAACATAGAAATATTTTCATTATATTGTATTATGTTTCTGGCATTCTGTACATTATGGAGCAGCTAGAATTCAAAGTGAGGAAATACTTCACTTATATGTGGAATTTAAAGAACAGTGTAAGTGAACAAATAAAACAGAAACAGACTCACAGATACAGAGAACAGACTGATAGGTGACAGAGGGGAGGGGAATTGGGGGGCTGGGTGAAAAAGGTGACGGGATTGAGAAGTACTGATTGGTAGTTACAAATTAGTCATGGAGATGTAAATATAGGAAATATAGTCAATGATGTAATAACTATGTATTGTGCCAGATGTGTACTGGAAAGAATAGGGGGAACACTTTGTAAAGTGATTTTGTAACCACTATGCTGTACACCTGAAACTAATACAAAATAATATTGAATATAAACTTTAATTGAGAAAAAAACCAAAGTGAGGAAATAATGATGGTTCTCAGTAATCTAGAAGTTGTGATATGATTGATATAGTTTTCTGATACGATAAAAAGGAGCAGGTTGTGGTGGTCAGAGCCAAGGCTTGTAAGTACTAAAATGGAGAAGTATTGATTAAAGTAGGAAAGACAAGGAAGACAAAAGAAAAAAAGAAAAAAACACAGAAGAAAATAAAAAATTCCAAGTGATGAGAAACCATTCCCATATTAGTGGCATCACATCACCAGAAAACAGAATCTTGTAGCAAACTTGGAAAATTCTGTGAAAGGGCAAGGCAAGCTATTTACTAATTCTTTAATAGCCATTGAAGGACTCACAACATAAAAGGTGCTTCATTTAGGCCTGACAGTTGGAAAATTCATTTTAGGGTTCAATAGTTGAATATTGAAATGGATTATGAAGCATCAGTATTACAGAATAGTTCAGTATGGCATTTTTCTTGTGGTATGATTAAGGAAAAATAAGTTGGCTATTATAACTCATTAATTAGGGAACACAATTTATATTGACTTGAATGTTGCTGGTAATAATACTGTTGCTTCTGCGAACTAGTCCCTGGCCTTCATTGCTGGAGCACTTAACAAAACTGCTTTGTTTGAGTAGCTTTACAATTCGTTTAGAACAATAGGTTTGTTAAGGGTGAAATAGTAGTAGGCCAGGGCTAGCTAATGATTGTGCTGGTTATGAGAGGAAAAAGAAGGGACATTAGTTTGAGCAAAAGCTAAATAATTAAAACTGATCTGTGCCGCGCCAGCACAGCCAAGGGTGAACCTGAGGAGGGGTGGTGAAGGATTGAAGAAAAGACAGACAAGAGAATACAGCTGGGGCTCGGTGGATCTCCGGTGCCTGGATGAGGACACAAAAGACCCAGCTTGCAAGCTGATGCTTTATGTTATAATCTGATTAAAACAAGGGTAGATTAACATGTATACAAATGTTCTTGTTTTGGCAACACTTGCTGCACCTCTCACAGCCCATTAGCTACTTGGGAAGGAATTAGGGAGGGCTACAAGGTCAGGCTTAATTATGCTAGGAGAGCTCTGCCCTCTAGGCTGGGACTTGTTTGTGACCCTGCCACAGGTCAGCCCGAGGCTTGACTCTAGAGCCGCTCCCTACACTGATCTTGTTCATTGATGTTTAAGTTTTCACTCTACAGCTATAGCTTTAAAAATACTTTTATTGTTGAAATGTCTGCAGGAAAATGACTATCAGTCCAAAATTATCCAACTCCTAAACCTTCTCTTTTATTAACAAAATTAATACACTATATTCACTACTTGATATTTTATTAAAGGTGGTTTTCTTAGGGATGCATCTCTTTAATATGATTAGATTTGTAATGTAATATGTAATTTGTAAAAGTATAATTTTTAACAGTGAACGTGAATTATTTGATTAAAAAGTTAAATTACTAAAGAGTGAAATTACTTACAAAGGAAAATGAGTAACATCTTAACAGTGTTTTAAATCTAAGAACTTAATGTAAATATTTGCTTATTAAAATAAAGCTAGGAATTAATCTTGTTATCTAAAAAACTTCCAAGTCTGGATGTGTATATTTTGCCACTCACATATTTTGTGGTCTTTAAATTTTTTTTTCATTTTTTAAAAATCATTGTTAAATATATAATCCCCCTGCATCCATGAGCATCCTATCAAAAAGATTCAAAATCAAGATAGAACACATGAGTCAAAATGATCTCTTTAAATGGCTTCATGAAAATGCCATGTTTTTTCCAAGATAGCATTTCTGTGTGGTGACTTCTTCCCGGCATTTCTCAGGAAATTTACCAAATCCTGAAAAAAAATCAGTTGAGAAATTGGAAACATGGGAAGAAGTGTTATAATTCTCAACTACAAATATTACTGGTTCAAAAGAATCCACTACTGTCACTTGAAAACAAGAACTAGAAATGCTTACATTCTGAGCTGTAAGTTAATGTGGACATATCTGGGAACAGGACCATGTACAAGAGAAGTGGAACAGTCTAATTAGTCAGTCTTGCTCTTGTGACCATGTTATAAGTATGTTTTATGGGCCTGTCTTATTATTAATGGTGAGTTCTCACAAATAAATGTTAATAAGTTTATACATATAGTATACTTTATACAAAATCCTGCAAATGATCTTCCATGAAATAAATTTGGAAATAAAGGATGTCCTTAAATTGGCAATTTCAGCATGTGATTCTCTGTAAGGTTGTTAACCTCATTAGATGTCTCAAATATTACATTGTTATATTATCCAATAATGTTTGCTGGCATTTTCCAGTGTTTGAATATTCACCATAGGCTACAGATCTCTGTAAATACTTTAACAAAAAAGTGTAGAGAGAGAAAAGTTGTGACTATTATTGTGAAATACTCCTATATGAAATTAGAAAATGATGTAAAATCTGAATTAGTCAATACAATATTGATTTCAACAGCAAAACACAAATCAGGGTAAACAGACAATATTTTCATTGTTGTAAAAAGATGAGTTTAAATGTCGCAACATGTACCCTAATGTTCTGAATTGAAGATGCCTTTGAGCACATTCTTAATAATTTGACCTAACCCAATGTAAAATGAAAGAAATTTTTCTACATTTGGGATATTTTTCATGGAACAGAAATCAAGAATATTGGCTAGGGCAATTAATAATTTGTGTATTTTAAAATTTCATTTCAATAATAATTTAAATATTAAATATGTGTAGAATCATCTTTCAAAATTAAAATTTTTTTTTAAAGTTTAATCCCCCATTTTTAATACTTTTTTCTTTATTTCAGAGGGAGGAAGGGAGAGGGAGAGGGAGAGAGAGATAGAAACATCAATGATGAGAGTATCATTGATTGGCTGCCTCCTGCATGCCCCCTACTGGGGTTCGAGCCTGCAACTCAGGCATATACCCTGACCAGGAATGGAATGGTGACCTCCTGGTTCAGTGAGTTGATGCTCAACCACTGAGCGACACTAGCCAGGCTCACCATTAATAATAAGACAGGCCCATAAATTAAAAATTAAAATGTTTCTGACATTTATTTTGTGTTAGTGTTTCCTTTTAGGAAATACACTTGCTTAAAATCTCTCTAGATGATTAAGAATGGAGATGTGCTTTGAACCCAGATCTTTTCTGACTTCAAAGTTACAAGTTTATGTTCTTTCCACTGATCGGAATGTCTATTTAAAACAAGTTATTCACTTAAAATGTTGTATAGATAAAGTGTGTTATGCTATTATGTGAAAAATTTTGGCTAGAAGTAAATGCAAAAGAGAAGGATTTATATCAGTGCTTTTAAAAATGGTTTTATTTAAGATACTTTACATGTACATGGACATAAACATTAATATTTGTTGAATGATATACCAGGAATTACAATCCTTTGATGAAGAGACATTTTGGTTTTGTGTTAAAGATCACAGTAGTGGCTAACCATATTTTTAAACCTAGCAGTAGTCTCAGTTTAGACCTGTACTGTCCAAATCAGTAACCACTAGCTTTTTTTTTTTTTTTTTTTTAGATTTTTAGATTGAATTTTAGAGAGAGAGGAAGGTGAAGGGAGGAAGGGAGGGGGAGAGAGAGAGAGAAACATCGATGTGAGGATGTAACATTGATCAGCTGCCTCCTGCACACCACCTACTGGGGATGGAGCTTGAAACCCTAGCAACCCTGGCATGAACCAGCAATTCTTCCATGCATGGGAGGACGCCCAACCAACAGAGCCATACCAGCCAGGGTTCCAAGTAGCTTTTAAAATTTACATTATTTAAAATGGAATAAAATTACAATTTAGTTCCTCAGTTGCACAAACAGAATTTTAAGTGCGAATTTATCACATATGGCTCAGTGGCTACCACTTTTATTTAGATATAAACCATTTCTTTTCTCTTTCTCTTTTTTATTGTTTAAAGTATCACATATGTCTCCTTTTTTCCTGGATTGACACCCCCCCCCCCCCCCATCCGCCTCCCAGGACAAGCCCCCACTGCCCCAGTGTCTGTGTCCATTGGTTATGCTAATATGCATGCATACAAGTCTTTTGGTTGACCTCTTATCCTCCCCCCCCCCCCCCCCCCCCCCGGCTTCTCTCTGTGGTTGGACAGTCTGTTCAGTGTTTCTTTTGTCTCTGGATCTACTTTTGTTCATCAGTTTATGTTGTTCATTATATCCCACATATGAGTGAGATCATGTGATATTTATCTTTCTCTAACTGGCTTATTTCGCTTAGCATAATGCTCTCCAGGTCCATCTATGCTGTTGCAAATGGTAAAAGTTCCTTCTTTTTTATAGCAACATAGTATTCCATTGTGTAGATGTACCACAGTTTGTAATCCACTCACCTGCTGACGGGCGCTTAGGCTGTTCCCAAATCTTAGCTATGGTGAATTGTGCTGCTATGAACATAGGGGTGCATATGTCCTTTCTGATTGGTGTTTCTGGTTTCTTGGGATATATTCCTAGAAGTGGGATTACTGGGTCGAATGAGATTTCCATTCTTAATTTTTTGAGGGATCTCCATACTGTTTTTCACAGTGGCTGCACCAGTCTGCATTCCCACCAGCAGTGCATGAGGGTTCCTTTTTCTCCACATCCTCTCTAGCACTTGTCATTTGTTGATTTGTTGATGATAGCCATTCTGATAGGTGTGAGGTGGTACCTCATTGTTGTTTTGATTTACATCTCTCAGATGATTAGTGACTTTGAGCATGTCTCCCAGCCTTCTGTGTGTCCTCTTTAGAAAAATGTCCATTTAGGTCCTTTGCCCATTTTTTGATTGGATTGTTTATCTTCCTTTTATTAAGTTGTATGAGTTCCCTGTTAATTTTGGAGATTAAATCCTTATCTGAGATAGCGTTGGCAAATATGTTCTCCCATTCAGTGGGCTTTCTTTTTGTTTTGTTGATGGTTTCTTTTGCTGTGCAGAAGCTTTTTATTTTGATATAGTTTCATTTGTTTATTTTCTCCTGTTTCCATTGCCCTAGGACAGTGATGGCGAACCTATGACACGCGTGTCAGAGGTGACACTCGAACTCATTTTTTTGGTTGATTTTTCTTTGTTAAATGGCATTTAAATATATAAAATAAATATTAAAAATATAAGTCTTTGTTTTACTATGGTTGCAAATATCAAAAAATTTCTATATGTGACACAGCACTGGAGTTAAGTTAGGGTTTTTCAAAATGCTGACACGCCGAGCTCAAAAGGTTCGCCATCACTGCCCTAGGAGCTGTATCAGTAAAGATATTGCTACGACATATGTCTTCTATTTTGCTGCCTATGGAGTCTTCTAAGATTTTTATGGTTTCCCATCTTACATTTAAGCCCTTTAACCATTTTGAGTTTATTTTTGTGTGTGGTGTAAGTTGGTGATCTAGTTTCATTTTTTTTTTTGCATGTATCTGACCAATTTTCCCAGCACCATTTATTGAAGAGACTGTCTTGACTCCATTGTATGCTCTTGCCTCCTTTGTCAAATATTAATTGAGCATAATAGCTTGGATTGATTTCTGGGTTTTCTGTTATGTCTGTTCTTGTGCCTGTATCAGGCAGTTTTGAGAACAGTGGCTTTGTAATTTAGATTGACATCTGGTATTGTGATCCCTCCAACTTTGTTCTTCTTTCTCAGGATTGCTGTGGCTATTCGGGGTCTTTTTTTATTCCAGATGAATTTTTGGAGAGTTTGTTCTAGGTCTGTGAAATATGCCATTGGTATTTTAATGAGAATTGCATTGAATCTATAAATTGCTTTGGGTACTGTGGACATTTTAATGATGTTGATTCTACCAGTCCATGAATACGGTATGTTCTTGCATTGGTTTATGTCTTCCTCTATCTCTTTTTTCAATGTCCTGTAGTTTTCTGAGTACAGGTCTTTTACCTCCTTAGTTAAATTTATTCCTAGGAATCTTAATTTTTTTTGGTGGAATGGTAAATGGGATTGTTTTTTTAGTTGCTCTTTCTGTGAGTTCATTATTGGTGTATAAAAAAGCCATAGATTTCTGGGTGTTAATTTTGTATCCTGCTACATTGCTGAATTCATTTATTAAGTTTAGTAGTTTTTTGATGGAGTCTTTAGGGTTTTCTATGTACAATATCATGTCATTTGCGAATAATGACAGTTTTACTTCTTTTCCAATTTGGATGCCTTTTATTTCTTCTTCTTGTCTGATTGCTATGGCTAGCACTTCCAGTATTATGTTGAACAGGAGTGGTGAAAGTGGGCATCCTTGTCTTGTTCCTTTTCTTAGGGGAAATGCTTTTAGTTTTTGCCCATTGAGTATAATGTTGGCTGTAGGTTTGACACATAAGGCTTTTGTTATGTTGAGGTAGGATCCCTCTATTTCCACTTTGCTGAGTTTTTATCAAGAAAGGATGTTGGATTTTGTCAAATGTTTTTTCTGCATCAATTGACATGATTATGTGATTTTTGTCTCTCAATTTGTGTGATGTATCACATTTATTGATTTTCAGATATTGTACCATTCTTGCATCCCCAGAATAAATCCCACTTGGTCATGATGTATGATCTTTCTAATGTAATGCTAGATCTGATTTGCTAGAATTTTGTTGAGGATTTTAGCATCTTTGTTCATCAAGGATATTGGCCTGTAATTCTCTTTCTTTGTGGTGACTTATCTGGTTTTGGAATTAGGGTAATGCTGGCTTCATAGAAAGAGCTTGGGAGTGTGCCTTCCTCTTGAATTTTTTGGAATAGTCTGAGGAGGGTAGGTTTTAGTTCTTTGAATGTTGGTAGAACTCCCCTATAAAGCTGTCCAGACCAGGGCTTTTGTTTGCTGGAAGATTTTTATTACTGCTTCAATTTCATTGGTAGTTATCTAGATATAAATAATTTCTATCACTACATAAAGTTCTATTGCCAAAACACTGGTCTAAAACATCAAAAATTAATTTGTAGAGATCAGGGATTCAGTTATTTGATATTCTATATAGATTATATTGATTTGGGGACATATTCTATCATATATACTTTCTCTAACTTCATTACCAACTTTTCCCCAACTCTAAAGTGATTTTCCTTTACATCAGAAGATTAAATTTCCTTGCTTTGAGAATTTATTATAATTTTGAAATAATTAGGAAAATGTTTTAGTTTCACTAAACCTAGGTTAATAAATCATTCATCTAAGCACTTAGCTGCTTAAATGTTAGATTGAGTTTTTCATGAGGAATCTATTAATTACTATTCTGGCAACATATTTTTAACTGTATTTTTAATTTGGTATGTGTGTTCTGTGTTGCATTTTAAAATAAAAGTCCTTTGGAATATGACATTTAATGAATCCAAGAGGCTATCAGTGGTCACTGAAAAGGAAATGGTCCTGTTCCAATGTTTGCAAAAGCATTTTATTCCACACATTAGCTATGTGTTATAACTATGACTGTCTTGTACTTAAGTTAAACTTTTTTTGATATTGGGCCATAACTGCTAAAATGATACTTTACTAGTAATTACTTTAAAATTGAACCCAGTATTAACCCATAAAGTGACTTGAATGCATTGTAAATAAAATGCTATAATAATGTATTTTAATTACAGTCTCTAGTGTGAGCGTAGAACTCAGTAAAATTTTAACTTTAATTATTAGTATGTTCATTTTTTTCTCTTTAAAGTTATTTGACTCTAAGTATAAAAAGGGGGAGCTTTAGTTTTTAAAGTCATTTGAGCAAATTCCATGGCTGTTCTCCCAGTTTAGTGAGTGTTCGCTGCATTTGCAGCAAGCTAATTGCTTCTGCTAATAAATAATCTAAAATCGATGCTGACAGCAGTTAATTGGCACAGAGATTTTATTTTGTAAAGCTCTTGGCTAACGACCTTCTTTAAATTAATAGCATTAAGTGCTATGAGGAAATAAATCTAAGGAATTGCCTGTCATTTGCTTGTCATGTCTAATAACTTCCAATAATGATGGCTGATAGATTTTTGTACATTCCATTATTGAAGTTGGTGCATGTAATTATTCTCCTCATTATATGTAAACAATTAGCAATATTTGGTATTTCCTTGCAGTAAAACTGTTAAGTACAAGTAACATATTAGAGGTTAGAAGTCATTTTAAAATCTGGATTTTAATTATTTGAATGTAGGAAGTCTTTCATGCTATCTGGATATATTATGTGCTGTTTATTTTAAGCCTATACTTGAACACTTTTTGAATGGGACTTATAAAATAAATTGTGTGTGTTTTAAAATGTGGAATTTATGGAAATTTTTGTTCACAGCTTGAAGAAGTCATGGAAAAAGAAACTTATAAAACAGCTAAATTAATTCTTGAAAGGTTTGATCCAGACTCAAAGAAAGCAAAGGTAAGGCTGTGATACCACTACTATTTTATTATAAATTGCACATTGTAATAGATCACTGTAATAACATTATTGTAATTGACAGGAGTTTGAGCCGCCATCTGCTGGACCAGCTGTAACTGCAAGACCCGGACAAGGTAAATAACTTTGTAGAAACTGCTGCTGCTGTTGGAAAGATCCATATTTACCCAAGTGAGTTAAAAAATGTGTTAGAGGTGTATAAAAACTTACGTAGAATGCTTTTGTGTTAATTTTTATTTGGTAATTTGGGGTATGACTTGGAATGATGGCAATATGTTTATCTCATTTTGATTTTATAGGATTATATTGACAAATAAAGATGTTTTATATTGAGACTAAATATACAATTGGTTTGACTTTTTGAAATCTAAGTAATTTAAACAATATTTTTATAGTTTTTTTTTCTCCTCTAAGTAAGAATTTCTTGGAATATCTATTTTTAAGAAAATATTTACATTTTTATTATTTTTTTGAGGTTAAGTTTAATGAAGATTTTTGTCAAATTTGAAGTTTCTCTGAAGTAGCACTTTTATTTAGGAAGAGAAAATAATTTAGAAATGAGGAAAAAACTGAATTACTGCTATTTAATAACATTAGCTCTTTTGGAGGTTATATTGCCAGGTTATTAGCAAAATAATCACTATTATGTTAATTATTATGTAAATGTTAAAAGTCATTATTTTAAGTGGTTACATATTTTAAGTGGTCTTTTCCCAAGACTGGCAAGTGAAAAGATATTTTTGAGTTTGCATTGGATTTCCTCTTTATTCTCTTGTCTAGAATAAAATAATATAGTTTGTAAGGCTTTTGTTGCAATATAGAATGTAGTATTTAAAAATTTTTAACATTTATTCTTATAAATCATCAGAATTATAGTCTGACTTATAAAGTTGGGATGACATGTAGAACTTTGAGAAGTCAATTCTTTTATAAATGTCCCCAAAGACTAAGTATACTAAATAAGCTATAATAGTTTTAGGTTTTCTAATTGGGAAAAATCCCATCCTCTCCTATAATTCCATAAATAGGATTTTGGTTTTTAGAAACATTAGCTTGCTCTTTTGATAAATGTAAAAGTTTACATATGATTAAAATAAATTAGGCATAGATACTTTCAAAGAAACTCCTACTTTCATAATCAGTTTAAATTTTCTACAATTTAAACTTTTTCCTAATAATTATAAAAATCTTTTTTTTTGGTGTATAGGCTACGTATTTATATTTTTACAGTATTTTGTATAACTAGGACTAACTTTTTTTAAAAAATTAAATCTTTATTGTTCAGATTATTACAGTTGTTCCTCTTTTTTCCCCCCATAGCTCCCCTCCACCTGGTTCCCACCCCACCCTCTGCCCTTACCCCGCCCCCCACTGTCCTCATCCATAGGTGTACGATTTTTGTCCAGTCTCTTCCTGTACCCCCCACATCCCTTCCCCCCCGAGAATTGTAGGTCCACTCCCTTTCTATGCCCCTGATTCTATTATATTCACCAGTTTATTTTGTTCATCAGATTTTTCACTTTATTTTTAGATTCACTTGTTGATAGATATGTATTTGTTGTTCATAATTTTTTTAAAATTATTATTTTACAGAGAGGAAGGGAGAGGGATAAAGAGCTAGAAACATAGATGAGAGAGAAACATCGATCAGCTGCCTCTTGTACACCCTCTACTGGGGATGTGCCCGCAACCAAGGTACATGCCCTTGACCGGAATTGAACCTGGGACCCTTGAGTCCGCAGGCCAAGGCTCTATCCACTGAGCCAAACTGTTCATAATTTTTATCTTTACCTTTTTCTTCTTCTTCCTCTTCTTAAAGGATACCTTTCAGCATTTCATATAATACTGGTTTGGTGGTGATGAACTCCTTTAGCTTCTTCTTATCTGTGAAGCTCTTTATCTGAACTTCAATTCTGAATGATAGCTTTGCTGGATAAAGTAATCTTGGTTGTAGGTTCTTGCTATTCATCACTTTGAATATTTCTTGCCACTCCCTTCTGGCCTGCAAAGTTTCTGTTGAGAAATCAGCTGACAGTCGTATGGGTACTCCCTTATAGGTAACTGACTGTCTTTCTCTTGCTGCTTTTAAGATTCTCTCTTTGTCTTTTGCTCTTGGCATTTTAATTATGATGTGTCTTGGTGTGGTCCTCTTTGGATTCCTTTTGTTTGGGGTTCTCTGCGCTTCCTAGACTTGTAAGTCTATTTCTTTCACCAGGTAGGGGAAGTCTTCTGTCACTATTTCTTCAAATAGGTTTTCAATATCTTGCTCTCTCTCTTCTTCTGGCACCCCCATAATTTGGATGTTGGTACGCTTGAAGTTGTCCCAGAGGCTCCTTACACTATCTTCATATTTTTGGGTTCTTTTTTCATTTTGCTTTTCCGGTTGGGTGTTTTTTGCTTCTTCGTATTTCAAACCTTTGACTTGATTCTTGCGATCCTCTAGTCTGCTATTGGATCTCTGTATAATATTCTTTATTTCAGTCAGTGTATGCTTAATTTCTAGTTGGTCCTTTATCACAACATCGAGGGTCTCACTAGATTTATGGAGGGTTTCACTAAATTTATTGGTGGTTTCTAGAAAATTCTTGAACAATATTAAAAGTGTGGTTTTGAACTCTATATCCAGTAGTTTGCTTTCCTCCATCTCTGTCATTTGTGACCTGTTTCTTTGTCTCCACATTTTGGCTGCTTCCCTGTGTTGATAGAGTGGCTTTCTGTGCTAGGTATCCTCTAGGGCAGGGGTGGGCAAACTTTTTGACTCAAGGGCCGGAACAAAAGCATGGATGGAGTGTTTGTGTGAACTAATATAAATTCAAAGTAAACATCATTACATAAAAGGGTACGGTCTTTTTTTTTTTTTTTTTTTTTTTTTTAGTTTTATTCATTTCAAATGGGCCAGATCCGGCTTGCGGGCCGTAGTTTGCCCACGGCTGCTCTAGGGCCCAGTGGCTCAGCCTCCCCTATTACCTGAGGTGAACACTCTTGGTGCACCCCTTTGTGAGCTTTGTGCACAGTCTTATTGTAGTAAAGCCTTGATTGTTGTTGGTATCACTGGGAGGAATTGACCTCCAGGCCAGTTGGCTGTGAGATTCAGCTGTGTCTACGGTGGGAGAACTTCTGTGCTGGAGACACCCTTATGGGGCAGGACTTGCTTCAGTGGGGCTTTGGTGCTCACTGAGTCTGCCCCCTGAGTGTGTCTCTTATGGATCTAAAGAGTTGTAATCTGGATGGTCCCACTCTGACCACTGGGTACACTGGCTCTTGGATCTAAGGAGGTGCTAATTTAGCCTTTGCCTGAGGCTACCCAGCAGGAGCTATGGAGAGATCTGCAGATTCCTCTTCTTTGTTTGGGGTTTGGAGGTGTCCAGATGCGGCCCAGCTGTGAAGCAATGGAAGCTGCTGTGGGGCCTTGGGCCTTCTTTTGGATGTTCTGGGTCTCTCTGACCCAGCTGCAGCTTGTTAGATAATTTTAGATTGCAAAGAGCCAGGTCATTCATATGCAAAAGCCTCTGTGCACAGCTTGGGTGGGGCGGAGTCTCAGGGAATTAACAGGGCGGAGCAAACAGCTATGGCTGATCCTCAGCCCTGCCCTAAGAGGCCCTGGGTCTCAGTATCCCCTGGTAATCACTGCAAGCACCTCTGAGAGAAAGCCACCCTCGAGTTCCGCCCACTGCCAGACAGTCCAGTTTCTCTCTGTATGAGTCTGGGTCCCCAGAGACTCTCCCGGAACTGGAGTTGAGAGCAGCCGGGAGCTTGTGACTCCCTCCTGATTAAAAAAAGATAACTGTGTCCTTAGTTGCCAGCCCTTTCCGCATGCACCTCCGTACCTCTGCACTTTACTTCCGCACCTCCTCTGTGTCTCAGTGTGCTTTTCTCTTTCCTTCTAGTTGTAGAATTTCCACTCAGCCAGCCTTCCTGTGGTTCTGGATGATGTCCGTTTTGTCTTTTAGTTGTATTTTTGAAGTGGTTGTGGGGGGCAGCAATTTCAGGTGTTTACCTATGCCACCATCTTGGTTTCTCTAGGACTAACTTTTCAAAAAATACTTTTTAAATAATCTTAGTGAATAAATTTTTAAAATGTGATATTTTGCAGTTACTTTTAAAAAATCTATTGCTAGCAGTTACTTAAAAAAAATCTGACCTTTTCACTCTTATTTAAAAAGTACAGATATATGATTCCCTCTACTGACATTCTTAAGTATTTATTAATATTTAGGCAACATAAGTTTCTTCAAGAAGCTAAACTTATCTTTACTTAGAAGCTTTGATATTCAAATACATTTTTTTTCCTTCTGATGTTATGTCATAATTATAGAAAAACCATTGCTAAAAACGACAACATTAAAATTTATTGTTGGTGGTCTCTATGCTTTAGAATATTCTGCTTTCAAATATTCTTTTCTGGAGAATTGAAATTTAGCTACATATAAATGAAGTGTTCATTTAAAAGAATGTATTAAATAACTTAGGTGCAGGCACCATGGAGAATAAACAGATAATTACAATATGGCTTTTTACTTTAAGAAGCTGATAATCTTTAAAAATATTTATTCTGGAGTGTATTGTTCCAATATTCCTGGCTCTTCAAGGTCTATTGTAACTAACTGCTTTTTAGAATTAAGGTGGTGAAGAACAGAGTTTATTTTGGACATAAGTTTGAAATGCTTTTTAGACAGACATCCAAGTGGCGATATTAAGGAAACAGTTGAGTATGAGTCTGGCAAACAGGAATTATCTGGGCTGGAGATATAAATTTGGGTGTCACTAGTATGTGGATGGTATTAACACCGTGAGACTGGATGTGATTACTACGGAAGTTAAATGTGGAGAAAGAAAAGGACTAAGGCCACCCTAAGGTATGCTAACATTAAGCTGTTGGGAATAATGAGAATGAACCAGAAAAGGAAGCTGGAAAGAGGTGGTCAGTGAGACAGGAAACCCGGGAGAGGTGGAGTCCTGGATGCTAACTGAAAAGAGTGTTTCACGGTAGTGGTCATCTGTTACAGAAACTACTGCCAAACAAACTGAGGGTCAGTCATTGGCCATTGATTTTAGTAATGTGGAGTTCCTTGGTGACCTTGAAGAATGGGGGCAAAAGCCTGATTTGGGTGTGTTTAAGAAAGTACGGGAGTAGAGAAGTTGGAGACAATTGAACAAACAATTATTTTGAGTAAAAGGGAGTGGAAAAATAGGTAGCTGGAGGCAGAAGCATTTGTGTTTTATCTGTTTTCTTAATGAGAATGCATGGAGTTATGAAGAGAAGGTGTAAAATAATTCTCTAGGAGAGTATGAGAGTAAACAGATTAGGATAATGTAGGAATGCCGGAGGACACTAACATCCACTTGAAGTTAACCGTCATGCATTTAAAGCATGTCTTTTCCAGTTGTGTTTAGCTGTATGGGTACCAGGCATGGAGTAGGCAGAGAGTTGGCTTTAATCAGGACTAAGATTTTGCCTAATGGATTGGATAAAGTGATAAAGGGGCAGGGAAGTGAAGTTGTATACAAAAAGGGAGGGATTGTAACACTGTATTACAAAATCTAAGATGATCATGAGGGAAATAAGGACAATGAGAGGGGAATAATGGACAGTCAGAGGTATTGGTAGTATTAAAATAAGGTTCTGCAAACTACAGCTTGCAAATCTGGGCCCAAATCTCTTTTATATGGCTCTTGAGCTTAGAATTGGTTTTATATTTTTAAAGTGTTCTAAAAAATAACAAACAAGAATAAGCTATGCAACAGAAACCACATATGGTCAACAGAATATAAAATGTTTACTGTCTGACCCTTTACAAAATAGCTGGAAAGTTAAGTGTGTTTTGAGAGTGGGATGATTGAACTTGAGAGGAGTGCAGTTATCCTTAATGACAAGGATATAGGACTAGATGATGACCATAGATAGGAGTGAATGACTGAAGTAGAGAGGCTGATAAGAATGTTGGAGGATGCCACCTGATAGCTAAAATAAATTCTTAACAGACCCTTCTATATTTGTTTCAAAAAGAAAGCCACCTATACATTCTCTTTACCTGTGTATATAGCACTACATCTCTCTTAATGAAATTAACAAAAGAAAAGTCAGTTGTATCCTGCCACAGCTAAATTTGAAATCAATAAGTATTGCAGAAAAATTTAATGGCTCTAGCAAATAGATTACAACTTCTTATTTAAGTAGGATTTTAGAGTTTACTTACTTCCGTGGCATATAGGGAAGATTAAAGTAGACATCATTAATCTTTTTTGAGAGCAAATAAATGGCACTTTATATTTTGCTGTTTTTTTTGTTTTTGTTTTTTCCGGAGGATGTACATTTGATTAAGAAAATCTGGAAAACACCTTATGAAATAGCAAATTTTCTTTTTTGGGTGTTCTTTACTTAAGTGTCATATCTATACGATTACAGTTATCTATTGTTACAAACCACCTCAAAACTTAACGGCTGAAAACAGCATTCATTTGTTTTGCTCATGAATTTGTAATTTCGGCAAGGTTTGGTAGAAACAGCTCATCCCTGCCTCACATCAGTTAGAGCTATCTAACTGGAGCTGAAGGATGTATTATCAAGATGGCTTACCTCACAAGGCTAACATGTTGGTGCTGGCTGTTGGTTTGTCTCCACCTGGACCTCTCTAATGGGGTCACTTGGGCTTGCTGCTAACATGGTGGCTGGGTTCTAAGAGCACACAGCTCAAGAGACAGAAAGTAGTCCTAGAAACTTGTACACCTATATTTGTGTGGTCAAACAGTAACAGCACAGATTCAAGGGAGGGGACATTTACATCCTCCCTTCTCCATTTGATGGGAGGCAAATCAAAGAATTTTGGACTCTTAAAACTGCCACATGTACCTTAATACAGTTAACAAAGGCATTTCTATCCCCATCCATTTTCAGTGTTCATCTTAAATGCCACCATTATTATGAACCCTTTCTTCATCCCATCACTGAGTTTATATCTTCCCCTTCTTGAACTCTCCATGGTACTTCGTTGGTTCCTTTTTTATGGCACTTACCTTGCATATGTGTATTTTGTAATTTTGTATTATCTTTGCTTGCCACCTCTAATGCAGCTCTGGGTCCCATTCAGTAGCGCCTTCCTTATAATGGCTGCTTAATAAATGTGTTGAGCTTAAGAAAATAAAAGGAAACCTATTTTTAATTCATGAATTTTGTTTAAATGTTATGAAATAGTAATTTACCAAATGGGACAATCTTGCTGAACTTTCAGATCAAGTTTGCATTTTAGAAAGAACACTTTTTTTTTATAATATGGAGAATGGATTGGAGAGAGCAAGGCTGAGACATGGAGATCAATTTGGATATCATCTAACATAGGTAAGAGATAAAGGCCTGCACTAAAGTTGTAGTGAAGGAGTTGAAAAGGAAGAGATTTAAGAGAATTCAGATTTAAGAGTAGATTGACAGGACTCAATGGCAGTCAGATTTGGAAAGTGGGGAGTGGGAAGAGGAGTCACAATATTGCCTAGGTTTTTGGCTTGGGTAACTGGTTAGATGTTAGTGTTTTAAGCAAGATAAGGAACATAAGAATTGGAGTAGTAGGTTGTGTAAAAGATAATGAATTTGCTTTGTTGAGTGGGAATTGTACTCTTTATAGGAAGTTGATTATTTGTAATGGAGCTCAGGAAAAAGGTTGAGGTTATAGATATAGATTAGAAATCATTGGGAAGTATAGGCAGCATACTTATTGAAACCATGGGATTGAGTAAAATTTCCTAGGGAGAGAAAATAGAGGAGGAGGATCTATGCCAGAACTCTAGGGAACATTAATGTGTAAGGATAAATGGAAAAAGAAGAGCCCAGGAAAAAGAAGCAGTGAGCAGAGCTAAAAGTATAACTAAACTGGTACCTAAAAAATTGAAGTGTAGTAGAGAAGGGATCCACTGTCATAGTTTGCAAAAAGTCAAGTACCAGTAAGTAGAAGACAAATGAGGCAATTGTAGCTGACAGGTTATATAACAGAGTGAGGGCATTGTTGTCATAAAAACTGGGATTTGAATCTTGGCTCCAGCTCTGAGCTGGAGTAATTTTTGGCAAGTTACTTAGTTTCTGAGCTTTGGTTTCTTTTGAAAACTGAGGATAGGTACTATCTCAAAGAATTAACTAGTGCATAATATTGTATAAATACTACATAAATTAGTAAACTCACATAAAGCACCTGGTATAGTACCTAGCAGATAATAGGGATCGATAAAGAGCAGCTATGCTAATGAGAATAATGGCAATATGACCAAAACAATGGTCCTTTCAGTGGTGGGTGATACTGTGGAAGTTATGAAGGAGCACAAAAATCCTATTGTGTTGTGTTGAGGAGTGAAATGTTAGGGAAGTTTTTCTTTTTTCAAAAAGCTTTGCCTCTATGGGAAAGAAGATTTTGGAGTCATTTCTGTTAATAAAAAGCCATCAACCTATTGAGAAAATAATTTCAGTAGAGAAGTAGGGTAGAAGCTGTATTTAAAGGATCTCGGTATGAATAGGATTTGAAGATGTTATAGTGAATGTAGACTTTAGAAAAATTTGAAAGTAAAAGGAAGAGATGTCATATGCATGTTCTTTATTATTGGTTATTTAAAGGAATTATATGTATATACATTTATTTATTTATTTGTTTATTTAATCTATCTACCTACCAATTTATTTATTTATTTATTTTTGTCAATCCTCACCTGAGGATATTTTTCCATTGATTTTTAGAGAGAGTGGAAGAGAGGGGAAGAGACACACAGAGAGAAATATCGATGTGTCTCACATGGATTGGTTGCCTCTGAACACACCCTGACCAGGGCCTGGGGATCTAGCCTGCAACCAAGGTAGGTGCCCTTGATCAGAATCCAACTCAGGATGCTTCAGTCCATGGCTGATGCTGTATTCACTGGGCCAAACTAACTAGGGCTATCTACACTAATAAAAGAGAAACATGGTAATTGGCGTACGACTGCTACTCTTTTCATTGGCTAATCAGTGAGTATATGCAAATTAACTGTCAGCCAAGATGGCGGCCGGCAGCCAGGCAGCTGGAAGCAAACATGAGGCTTGCTTGCTCCAGTGACTGCGGACTCCAACGTTCCCCGCCTGACTTGCCGGCCTCTGAGCTGGCAGTTTGAAACATTCTAACAAATATAGGCCGGGATCTCAGAGCTGGAGTTATACATTGTTTCGATTATAGAACACAATCAGCAGCGGAAGCCTCAGAGCTAGAGCCAGAGCTAAAGCTGGCCCAGAATAAAAAAAAAAAAAAGGAGCAGTTGGGAGCTTCAATCAACAACCGCCAGCCTGAAAGCAGCCCTCAGCCCCTCACCCAGACTGGCCAGGCACCCCAGTGGGGACTCCCACCCTGAAGGGTGTGTGACCAGCTGCAAACAGCCATCATCTCCTCATTCAGGCTGGCCAGGCACCCCAGTGGGGACCCCCACCCTGATCCAGGACACCCTTCAGGGCAAACCAGCCGGCCCCCACCCATGCACCAGGCCTCTATTCTGTATAGTAAAAGGGTAATATGCCTCCCAGCACCAGGATCAGCGGAGCCACGAGGCCTCCTGGCACCGGATCAGCGTGACAGGGGGCAGCACCCAAACCCCCTGATCAACCCTGCTCTGTGTGTGACGGTGCGGTGCCCCAATCCCCCCCCCCCCCCACCACAGGCCCTGCTCTGTGTGTGACAGGGTAGAGCCATAACCTCCCTATCGGCCCTGCCCTGAGTGTGACAGTGGCGGCGCACCAACCCCCTGATACCCCCTGCTCTGTGGGTGATAGAGGGCGGTGCCCTAACTCCCCTATCGGCCCTACTCTGTGCGTGACGGGGGGAGCTCCCCAACCCCCTGATGGGCCCTGTTCTGTGCGTGACAGGGGGGAGCTCCTCAACCCCCTGATCGGCCCTGCTCTGTGCATGACAGGGGGGAGCTCCCCAACCCCCTGATGGGCCCTGCTCTGTGCATGACAGGGTACGGAGCCCCAACCCCCCTGATGGTCCCTGCTCTGTGCATGACAGGGGGCAGCGCTCCAACCCCCTGATTGGCCCTGCTCTGTGCGTGACGGGGGTGGCGCCACAACCTCCCCATCGACCCTGCCTTGAGTGTGACGGGGCGGTGCCCCAACCTCCCAATCAGCCATACCCTGAGCGTGACTGAGGGTGGCATCGCAACTTCCCGATCCGCCCTGCTCTGTGCATGACAGGGGGCGGTGCCCCAACTCCCCAATCAGCCCTGCTCTGAGCCCGACCAGGGGCTGCACCTAGGGATTGGGCCTGCCCTCTGCCACCCGGGAGCAGGCCTAAGCCAGCAGGTTGTTATCTCCTGAGGGGTCCCAGACTGCGAGAGGGCACAGGCCGGGCTGAGGGCCCCCCCCCCCCCCGAGTGCACAAATTTTTGTGCACTGGGCCTCTAGTCTTCTATAATAATAAAAGTGTAATATGCTGATTAGACTGGATGTCCTTCCGGACGACCTTCCGGTGGAAGCTGGGGCTGCGAGGGAAGCCCCGGTTCTGGGTGCCAGAGGGAAGCTGGTGCCAGCAGCTGGGGGAGGGAAGGCCTACTCTTGCACGAATTTCGCGTATCAGGCCTCTAGTATGTATATGAATTTAAACAATGAAACTTGAATTTATATAAATTGAAAAATAGAAACTCTCCTGAAGATAAACCCCCACACCCCATTTAAATACATCTCATATTTATAAAGAGCCAAATTCACCCTAGGTTTAAGTTTCCATATGCATGTGAATGACTCATAGGCTTAAAGTTTTTTCTCATTACTAAAATTTACTAAATTTTGTGGGGTTTTTTTTATTTGTTTGTTTTTGTGGCTAAGAACTGGACACAAAAATTCAGAAAGTCTTTGGCCAATACTAAGGAAAATATGAGGATTGTGTTTGTAGATTTGCCAACACTGTTTAAAGAAATATGAAACCCAGAGTGCATAAAAGACTTTTTAGTTCACAGGTGATATCAGCTAGGGTGAAAATTCATGCCTCCTAAATATTATATAGTGTTCTTCCTACTACAGCTTGATACCAAAACAAATGCAGAATTTTTTTTATCAGTATGTAAAGAAGTAGTATTTAAAAATTTGATGAAATTGAGAGGTAATTATTTGTATTATAGCACATTTATCTCAAGAATTATTTAATACCAAGCTAGGGTTATAGATTTAAGTTTTTACATAAATTATGAATTTTCACTTTAAATAAGTCCACAAATAACTTTAGGAAAACATTTAATTTGAAAATTAATCTGTATTTTATTTTAATAATTGATTTAGAAATTGTAGATTGCTTAACTATTGATTTATTGTAATCTCTGGAACTTTTAGATGTATACTACTTCTATTAGTTATTGCTTTTTTTTTTTTTAATATATTTTATTGATTTTTTACAGAGAGGAAGGGAGAGAGATAGAGAGTTAGAAACATCGATGAGAGAGAAACATCTATCAGCTGCCTCCTGCACATCTCCCACTAGGGATGTGCCCATAACCCAGGTACATGCCCTTGACCGGAACCGAACCTGGGACCCTTCAGTCCGCAGGCCGACGCTCTATCCACTGAGCCAAACCGGTTTCGGCTAGTTATTGCTTATTAAATAATTTTCTGTGCTGTGGCTAAGTTCTTTGCATTGATTTATTTAATCTTTACAAAAACCATAAGAGGTAAATATTCTCATTATGAGGAAGCTGTACTAAGAGATGCTGTCAACTTGGAAAAGGCTGCATGCACATCTAATAAATGGGGTGGAGCTAAAATTTAAATTTTTTTTTTTTAAATTTAAAACAGTTTGATCCCAGAGATTATGCTTTAGCAACTATCCTGTTCATCATTATTTTAAACCTTTCTTTCTTTTGTATCATAATATAGTAGTTTAAAATCTTATTTTGATTTGTTTCATTATAATTTTAAAAATTTGGACATGTCCTCATATTCAGTGAGTGTGATTTTTATTGAATCCCTGATTGGTCATTGATAAGGATGTTAAAACATCCTCCAGTGTAGAATTGACCTTATGGAATACCTGTTATGATACTATACCAGACTGAGGTGGAATGCTAGGTAAATCTTTTGGGGGATGCTACTTTATATTTCAATGCAGGAAATATTTAATATATCCATATGACTACTTTGTTGAGTATTAGAAACTTTTTGGCATAGTAATAACACAAGGCATTTGTGAATGGCAAGTGGCTAAAAGTTGAGAAATCTTAGATATTTTATTTTTTAAAATTGATTTGAGAGAGAGAGAGAAGAGAGAAGAGAGAAAAACATCACTTGGCTGCCTCTTGCACGCATCCCAACCGGGATTGAACTTGCAACCTGGGTATGTGCCCTGACCAGGAATTGAGCCAGCCACATTTTGGGGTATGGGACGACATTCCAACCAACTGAGCCATACTGACCAGGGCAAATCTTAGATATTTTAAATCAAGAGTTACCAGAATATTTCATAACGCTTTACCAAGTGTAGATTTAGATTGTATCACTAGCTGTTTTTAACTATTGATATTGTAACTCTTATTGAATTAGGATGACATAGGTTAATAAAATTATATAGGTTTCAGTTGTACAATTCTATAATACATCATCTACATATTGTATTGTGTGTTCACCACCCAAAGTCCAGTCTCCTTCCCTCAACATTTATCCCCCTATACCCTCTCTTACCTTCCTCATCCCCTTTTCCCTCTAGTAATCACTATACTGTCTTTATTACCTGCTTTGCCTTTGAAAATGATGATACTATTTTCTCCCTTTCCTGACTCTTGTATATCATTTACCCCCCTTTGTCTGCTTAAATTTAAATTTAGAAACTATTATGCTAAGTCTCTTTTATGGAATGTTAGACATGGTGTTCTTTGCTTACCAGTTAGTTATAAACCTCACCTTATAGTAGCGCATGAGTGATGTTAAAAATGTGCTTTGGTTAATTTTCACAGGGTAAATGCACATTCAGAGGAAGCACATCATAAAACTTTCTGTAAAGGGCCAGATAATAAATATAATGAACTAGAGACCCAGTGCATGAAATTCGTGCACTCGGCGGGGCGGGGAGTCCCCTCAGCCTGGCCTGTGCCCTCTCGCAGACCGGGAGCCCTCGGGGGATGTCCAAATGATGGCTTAGGCCCACTCCAGTCGGACATCCTTAGCGCTGCCACGGAGGTGGAAGAGGCTCCCACCACCACTGCTGTGCTTGCCAGCCATGAGCCTGGCTTCTGGCTGAGTGGCACTCCCCCTGTGGGAGCACACTGACCACCAGGGGGCAGCTCCTGCGTTGAGCGTCTGCCCCTTGTAGTCAGTGTGCATCATAGCAACCAGTTGTTCCACGGTTCGGTCGATTTGTATATTAGCCTTTTATTATATAGGACTAGAGGCCTGTTGCACGAAAAGATTCGTGCAATAGACCTTCCCTTCCCCGGTTTTCCTTCGGCACTGGGACCCAGGCCTTTGCTCCGGCCAGAGCCGCTTTCAAAGCCTTCGCTGCTCTGGCCGGAGCTGCCTTCAATCTTTGCTCCGCAGCTTCGCGCCTACATATGCAAATTAACCGCCATCTTTGTTGGAGGTTAATTTGCATATCTCGCTGATTAGCCAATGGGAAGTGTAGCGAAGGTACTGTCAGTTACTCTGTTTGTCTATTATTAGATAGGATAGGATGGCTTTGAGAGCCATATGATCTCTGTTGCAACTACTCAGCTCTTTTAAAGCAGCTACTGACAATCTGTAAACAAAAGAGCATTATTGTATTTTAGTAAAACTACAAAAAGAAGCAGCAGCCTGGATATGGCACATTTGCCAACCCGTTATAGAAAATCTTTTAATTTCTGCAACTAAATATAAGATTTATTTATGGTGATACATTATTTATGCTGAGTAGGAAGTTTTCTTTTATTGAATGTATTGGCAAAAAGAAATTAGTATACTAAGAAAATAGCAGTAGTGTAAAGGAGAATAGGCATGATACCTAATAGTTAAGAATACTTTTGCAACATTTCTCTGACTACTTAGATTAATGACGTCATAATTCGATAATTCCAGAATATAGTTATTCGCTCATTTTTTTGAGTTACCATTGTTTTTATCTTGAAAAACCTGCAATTTTCACTAAATTCTGGTAAAGTTTCCTTTCTTTATTATAAATTAGGAAGGGTTACTGTAAAAGACACGACACATTGGGTGATGATTTTATTTACTTGAATTTATTTTGAAAAGTGATATCAGTGGATGGATTGAGATCAAGGCTTATTGTGTAAATATATGCAGTTGACTTGTAGGTTCAGAAATGGAGTACTCTGTTATAGTCAGTTTTCAATGTTACATTTTATAGATTTCTTATTACAAGCAGTTTTAGCCCTACAAATGCCTTTTGGTGTCACAAAATTAAATTAAATGTAAATAATACTTGTGGTATTGGCTAATGTGGCATATTGGATATTAAATGTAATTTATACTTTTTATTCTTTTTCTCAGAGATTCGTCAGCGAACTGCAGCTCAAAGAAACCTTTCTCCAACACCAATAAGGTCTAGCCAGGGCCCTCCTCCACAAGTTCCAGTATCTCCTGGTCCAACAAAGGACACTTCAGCCCCTGGTGGGCCCCCAGAAAGAACTGCTACTCCAGCCCTATCGTCAAATGTGTTACCAAGACGTCTTGGATCCCCTGCTACTTCTGTGCCTGGAATGGGTAAACAGAGCACTAAATGTTATTTACAGTTTATATTGTTTTCTCTGGTTACCAATAAAACGGGCCATTTTCAGACAGTATGGAAATGGCATTTCATTTGGAAATAGCAGAGCAGTTATCTGATTAAGCAGGAGTTCCATATTCAATTAGCCATAACTCTTTACAGCTGGCACCTTGTGATACTGAAACCTATTTCTTGAGCTCATTTAACTGTTATGGCTTCTTTGTTTAAATGGCGATAAAACTTTGTAGTATTCTGTATCAACAGTATAGCATATCTTTTTATATTCACCTTTAGAATGGCTCCAGATTTATTTAACATGGGGATAGAAGAGAACACTTTTGGAATATATTTATGCTTTTTGCTACACCCTTCACATATATTTTAAAACAGGACAATTAACATATTTCAGGACGAATATTCCTTTATTGTGGTGTACAATACTACTGTTGTTAATATGGACTGGTATTAAAGTATTCTTTTTTTAAAAAAATATTTTATTGATTTTTCTACAGAGAAGAAGGGAGAGGGATAGAGAGCCAGAAACATCGATGAGAGAGATCGATCAGCTGCCTCCTGCACACCCCCCACTGGGGATGTGCCCGCAGCCGAGGTACATGCCCTTGACCGGAATCGAACCTGGGACCCTTCAGTCCGCAGGCCAACGCTCTATCCACTGAGCCAAACCGGTTCGGCTAAAGTATTCTTTTTTTAAGCCAAAGAATCTTAGTATTTTGTGACAGATACTTTAGCATAAAGTCCATTTAAATTAGCATATTTTCTTTACTATTATTTCATTCCTTTGGATTCTCTTTTTTTTAAAAAAAAATACGTTTTTATTGATTCAGAGAGGAAGGGAGAGAGAGAGAGAGAGATAGAAACATCAATGTTGAGAGAGGATCAATGATCGGCTGCCTCCTGCACACCCTCTACTGGGGAATAAGACTGCAAGCTGGCATGTGTTCTGATCCCCTGTTTCATAGGTCGACGCTCAACCACTGAGCCACACTGATCAGGCAGATTCTCCTTTTTCAGTGTGGAGGATCACTAGGGAAAATCCCATTTTTGGAGTGTAATATATTACATTACCCTGCAATTATCTTTTGGGTGTGATTGGGACTTGGAAGTTCATTGCTTTAGCAAATCACATTATTTTATGTAGATTCCATGTCAGGTTCTTGACTCTGATTGTAAATTATACTATTTTAGGATATTTAATTCTAATTTAGATTATGTTGGTATTTTTATGACTAATTACTAATATAATTTATAATGATTTTGAGGCTAGTCAGTAGTTGATATCAGATATTCAAGACACTTATGTAATAAAATCAATAACCAATCTAAATGTTAATATTACAGTAGATTGTTTTTCCTGCTTTTCCTTCAAAAAAAGCAGCATTACATTTTAGAAAACTAGAAAACTGTTAATTTATAAACATTAAGAAATCTGGCTGTAAATGAAATATATACAAATCATATTTTTCAAAAACAGTTATTGAAAAAATACTTTTAAACTTGACATACAATGATGTTCCTTAAGGTAGCCATATATTTTGTGAAATTGAGAAAAATGAAATTGATTGAAAATTATTTATCTTTCAATTGTTATCTGACTGATTTGAGATAGCCATGATGTTTAAAGTTCTTAGTTGTTTAATGAAATACTGTTTTGGTGAGAATGCATGTATTATATACAGTTGTGTATCTAATTAGTTTTAAAGAAATACAAGTTTAGCAACTTACATAAAGTAAAAACTGTATTGCACATTTCAGAATAGGGTTAGAAGGAGTAATGGCCTAAATTTCATGATCATGTCAATATAACATTTTACCAAAGTTTTAAATTAGTTTCTGTGTAAAAGACTGTATTTAAGTTGTACATTGCCAAAAATATGAATGAGTTAAGTGATTTCTTATAGAGAAGATTAATAATTCATTTTTTCATTATGCCATATTTGTGGAAGAGAATCAATTTAATGTGTATTACCACAGGGCACCCATATGTTTGAAAATTAATAAGCAGCAGGTACTTGATAATTTGCCAAGCTATATAAAAATGACCAGTATTCCTACAATGATTGCACTTGATGTTTGTATTAATTACTGCAAATCCTTAACAGTATGAAGATGAATATGCATTATTTTAAAAGTTACTAAGTATGTAAGGATTTTAAGATATTTTTATGAAATCTGTTATTTTATGTATTCAGATTCCATTATGGACATTTTCATTTTAAACATGTAGAAGTAAAATATTCTAGCAAAAGTTAAGTTGGCTTAAATGCTTTCTGAATCTCATTTGGCATGCTTATTCAAGTTGAAAATTTTTTATAAGAGTTAACACTTATTGTCTGCATTAATGTTTATTTTGTTATGATAATGATTGAATGTTGTTAGTACAAGTAAACAGATAACTTACCTGATAAAACCAGAAAAATGTACTTGATTTGTAATACTAATTACTTTTTCTAGAACCTATATTTTATTTACTAATAGCTATAATTTTGGTATCTTTTGCTTATTTTTAAGTTGGTAATAGTTTTTAGGTTTGTGATTACTTACAAAGCAAATCTCTTATTCTTTAAAGTATTAATATAATATTCCTACCTTAAGCCTATCTTAACTACTTTAAAGTTTTTGTCATAGACAATTTGTAAACCTTGTATCCTTGTATGGCAAGGCTTGTTCCAAGAAGGCCTCATTTTGTTTCAAAGGCTTCTATGGGGTCTTCCTGTAAATATCCATTGCTGCTCATATTACTCTTATGTTCATCCTGCCTTGTTTTACAAAGGCAAACATCACATCTTACTTTATCCTCCCACTTCTCAATGCCTTCTTCTGTGTTGTCTTTTAGTTCAGAGTATTTCCTGTAGACAATTCTCTTTCACTTTTGAGAGATTGTGGAGTAACAATTCATAGTTTGTGTAACTCTTTATTCTTGTTATTATTTTTATATGATATAAATAAATCATTAACTAAATTCTAGGTTATTCTTCCACTCCCCACTCTCCATTCCTCTCTTCTGATATTACCTAATTTATTACACGAACATAATATATTTCTCTATTTATTTAGATCTTTAGTTTCTCTCAGCAATGTTTTATAATGATCAGTATATAGGTTTTGCACATTTTTGTTAAATGTACTAGTACATCTATTTTATATTCTTGATCAAATTATAAATTATATTTTTAAAAACTATGTCCAATTGTTCATTTTAATATATATAGAAATACAATTGATTTTTTTTTTTTTAAATATATTTTATTGCTTTTTTACAGAGAGGAAGGAAGAGGGATAGAGAGTTAGAAACATCAATCAGCTGCCTCCTGCACACTCCCTACTGGGGGTGTGCCCGCAACCAAGGTACATGCCCTGGACCGGAATCGAACCCGGGACCCTTCAGTCCGCAGGCCGATGCTCTATCCACTGAGCCAAACCAGCTAGGGCTACAATTGATTTTTATATATTAATTTTATGTTCTATGATCTTGCTAAACTCATCTCAATAGCTTTTTTATAGATTCCATAGTATTTTCTACATAGACTATCAAATTGTGAATACAGTTCTACCTCTTCCTTTCTACTTGATTTCTTTTATTTCTTTTTCTTGCCTTATTACACTCGCTAGAACCTTTATTAGTACAATGCTGAATAGAAGTGGTAAGAATAGACATCCTTGGATTTTCGAGAGACCAAGATGGCGGCATAGGTAAACACCGGAGACTGTTGCCGCAAACAACCACTTCAAAAATACAACTAAAAGACGGAACGGACATCACCCAGAACCACAGGAAGGCTGGCTGAGGAGAGACTCTTCAACTAGAAGGAAAGACAACAGCATACCCAGGCTCAGAGGAGGCGCAGTGTGGAAAATTTAAAGGTGCGGAGGTGCGCGCACAAAGCGGGCTGGTGGCTGAGGGCGCGGTTGTCGTTTTCAATCAGGAGGGAGTCTCAGACTCTGAGCTCCAGATCCGGGCGAGTCTCTAGGGACTCAGACTCAAACAGGAGAAGCGGGATTGTCTGGCATCAGTTGGAACGTGAGGGCAGCTTTCTCTCCGAGGATTGCAGCGGTTGCCGGGGTTCTGAGAAGCAGAGCCTCTGCGAACGGGACTGAGAGCAGCCATAACTGCTCCCTCCGCCCGCCCTGTTGATCCCCTGCGACCTGCCCTGCCCAAGCCCTGCGCAGAGCCATTTGCTGGATAGCCTCAGGCAAAGGCTAGATTAGCACCTCCCCAGAGGACAGAAGTTTTCCCACAGCTGATTCTCACAGCCAGTCGGCCTGGTGGTCAAATCCCTCTAGTATTAACTACAACAATCAAGGCTTAACTAGAACAAGACTGTGCACAAAGACCACAAGGGGGTGCACCAAGAAAGCATAAAAAATACGGAGACAAAAAAACATGACAGAAATGGAGGATATAGAGCTAAAAAACGCAATTTTGAGGGCTTGCAATAAACTTGTGGAGAGCCTCACGAAAACTAATGAGACCCTCGATGCTATGATAAAGAAACAACTAGAAATTAAGCGTACACTGACTGAAATAAAGAATATTACACCCAGTAGCAGACCAGAGGAGCGCAAGAATCAAGCCAAAGATTTGAAATGCGAAGAAGCAAAAAACACCCAAACGGAAAAGCAAAATGAAAAAAGAATCCAAAAATACGAAGATAGTGTAAGGAGCCTCTGGGATAGCTTCAAGCGTACCAACATCAGAATAATAGGGGTGCCAGAAGGTGAGAGAGAGCAAGATATTGAAAACCTATTTGAAGAAATAATGGCAGAAAACTTCCCCCACCTGGTGAAAGAAATGGACTTACAGGTCCAAGAAGCGCAGAGAACCCCAAACAAAAGGAATCCAAAGAGGACCACACCAAGACACATCATAATTAAAATGCCAAGAGCAAAAGACAATCTTAAAAGCAGCAAGAGAAAGAGACTCAATTACCTACAAGGGAATACCCATACGACTGTCAGCTGATTTCTCAACAGAAACTTTGCAGGCCAGAAGGGAATGGCAAGAAATATTCAAAGGGCTGAATACCAAGAACCTTCAACCAAGATTACTTTATCCAGCAAAGCTATCATTCAGAATTGAAGGTCAGATAAAGAGCTTCACAGACAAGGAAAAGCTAAAGGAGTTCATCATCACTAAACCAGTATTATACGAAATGCTGAAAGGTATCCTTTAAGAAGAGGAAGAAGAAAAAGGTAAAGATACAAATTGTGAACAACAAACATGCATCTATCAACAAGTGAATCTAAGAATCAAGTGAATAAATAATCTGATGAACAGAATGAACTGGTGATTATAATGAATCAGGGACATAGAAAGGGAATGGACTGACTATTCTTGGGGGGGAAGGGGAATGGGAGATGCGGGAAGAGACTGGACAAAAATCGTGCACCTATGGATGAGGACAGTGGGTGGGGAGTAAGGGCGGAGGGTGGGGCGGGAACTGGGAGGAGAGGAGTTATGGGGGGGAAAAAAAGAGGAACAAATGTAATCTGAACAATAAAGATTTAAAAAAAAAAAAGAATAGACATCCTTGCCTTATTGCTGATCTTAGGAGGAAAGCATGATATTAGCTATCATTTGTTTTTTGTAGATAGCGTTTATCAGGTTGAGGAGTACCTTTCTATTCCTAGTTAGCTGAAGGTTTTTATTAGTAATGGATTATGAATTTTGTCAAATGCTTTTTCTGCATCAATTGAGATGCTTACATGGGGTTTTATTTTATTTTTTAAAAGTATCTTCATTTAGTGAAATTCATTAATTTTTAAATGTTAAATGACCTTGCTTTCTTGGGATAAATCTCATTTGGTCATGATGTTTTATTTTACACACACACACACACACACACACACACACATAAATTGTTGAGTATAGTGTGCGAAATTTTTGTTAAAAATATTTACATTAGGAATATCAGTTAATATATATTTTTTTTTCTGGCAGTGTAATGCTGGCCTTATATGAGTAGTAAGTATTTCCTTCAGTTTATGGACAAGTTTGTATATAATTGATATCATTTATTTCTTAAATGTTTGGTAGAATTTATAGGTTGAAACATCTTGGCCTGGTGTTTTATTTGTAGGAGAGTTTTTTTAATTAAAATTTTATTTTTTTAAAAAAGAAAAATGACAGACTGATACCCCTTATGAACATAGATGTAAAAATTCTTAACAAAATTTTAGCAAATTGAATCGTTATCTATTTCTTGTTGAGCAAGTTGTGGTAATTTTGTAGTCTTTCAATCAATCTCTGTCATCCAACTTATAAAATTATTTGGCATAAAGCTATTCATAATATACCCTTATTATATTTTTAATATCTTTACAATTTGGATTTATGTCATTTCTCTTATTCCCGATAGTGGTAATTTGTATTTTCCCTCTTTCTTTTTCTGGTAAGTCTGGCTAGAAGTTTACCAGTTTTATTGATCTTCTCAAACAACTAGCTTTTCTATATTATTCTTGTATTTTCCAATTTATTTGTTTTCTCTCTAATCTTTATTATTTCTTTTATTCTGTTCACATTGGATTTTATTTGCTTTTCGTTTTTAGTTTCTTAAGATGGAAGCTGAATTCATGGATTTTAGACCTATCTTATCTTCTTTTGTAAGTGGTCAGTGTTATAGGTATTTAGTGTTATAATATTTTCTCTAAGTACTGCTTAGCTGCATATCATAATTTGATGTTTTAAAGTGTTTTATTTATTTAAAAATACTTTCTAATTTCCCTTTGAACCCTGGATTATTTCATGGATATTATTTCGTCTCCAAATACTTGGAGATTTTTTTTTTTGCTTATTTTTAATTTAAATCGGTTATGGCCAGAAAACATACTTTGTATTATTTGAATCTTCTTAAATGTATTGAGATTTGTCTTATGTCTTTGAATATCATCTGTTTTGGTAAATGCTTTTTTTTCCCACTTGAGAAGAATATATAGTCATGTGCCACATACGGTGTTTTGGTGAGTGATGGACCTCATATACATATGATGGTGGTCCCATAAGATTTTAATGGAGATGAATTTACTGTAAGAAATGGAAGGATATGTGGTTCAGGAGGAATTTTTTTCTTGGACAGAAACAATATCTGTTGGGCTTAGTAATAGATTCCCTCTCACTCTCAGAACCTCAATTTTGAGTGTATAGATTATATCCCGACCACTCAGCCACTCACCTGTATCAGCACAGAGGAGCTGTTTCCCCCAGCACTCTACATTCAGAGGGCACTACAGCCCTCCCAGATCTAGCTGATGGTGTTCAGAGAACATTGCTATAAATTCTTAGTTGAAGAACTAAGATCCTATACAAGGACACAGGTCCACAGGTGCTACCTTAAAAAGTATTAAGTGCTGCTGCCACTTTAGTAAAAGCTTTCTGTAGTAATGTGGAGCCAGCCTGTCCCTGAACTTTGCAAATATTTTCAGGTTCCATTTTCAGTTCAATGCCAGAGAGAGCCTTTTGTGCCAGACAGGGTCAATGGAACCAAAACATATTTCCAAAGTAAAGGTATTTCCTCAATTCTGCACCCTCTCCATGTTAAACACTGTTTTTTTCATGAATACCACAAAGTTTCTTAATCTGACTGCTACTACAACAGGTAGCCAGAAACCACATTGCCATAACAATCCTTTATGTTCATTTATCTCTTCATCTGATTTCTTAATTTACTGAATCTCAGGCCACCTTTCACTCCCTCCTAACAGTCACTGCTATGCTGATCTATGCCTTATCTAGACAGTTTCTCTTCAATGTTTCTAATTAGTCCAGCCCATATCCCTGATCATGGAGAAACATTGACAGCTTCAGTGCTCTATTTCTGACCCTGTTGGAAGAAAGCAGGAGGAGGGCTTGTGGAACATTATTTATAAAGCCTATAGTAGTGTGTAGCAATATCTTAGGCCAGTGATGGCGAACCTTTTGAGCTCGGCATGTCAGCATTTTAAAAAACCCTAACTTAACTCTGGTGCCATGTCACATATAGAAATTTTTTGATATTTGCAACCATAGTAAAACAAAGATTTATGTTTTTGATATTTATTTTATATATTTAAATGCCATTTAACAAAGAAAAATCAACCAAAAAAATGAGTTCGCGTGTCACCTCTCTGACACGCGTGTCATAGGTTCGCCATCACTGTCTTGGGCCTTCACATTCACTTAGCATTTACTCACTGATTCACCCAGAACAACTTCCAGTTCTGCAAGCTCCATTCATGGTAAGTGCCCTATACAAGTGTACCATTTTTAATCTTTCTGTGTTTGGATACACAAATACCATCCTATATAATAAAACCCTAATATGCAAATTGACCGAATGTGCTGTGTTGAGCATCTTCCCCTCCCTCACAGAGGGAGGCGACTAGCTGTAGCGATGGGGGGGGCGGGGCTGGCCAGCAGATGGTGCCAGGCCACCAGCCATGGCGGGTACCAGTGGGGGCCCCCCAATCGTCCCTCCCGCCGGTTGCCCCACAGATGGCCCTGATTGCCAGCCAGGCCTAGGGACCCTATCCTATATATTGGGAACAGTTTCTTAGATTTAAAAGTTAAAACGTGGCAAGGCTACTCTAACTGAAAAAACAGGATGATGCAGCAATGACATGCATGGACTCTGGCTTGCACATTTTGTGGTCAGCCCTGATTCTACCACTTGTAACTGTGTGACAAAGCCAATTACTTAACTTCTCTCTGCTTCAGTTTTTCCACCCATAAGATGAGGGAAATGGTACTACTGCCTCAGAAAGATCATGTTATGTACTACTTTTCATAATCAGGGCAAAAAAATGTAGCTGCCCATACAATAGCAAGATGCCTTTCACCTGGATGAAAAGTATGGTCATTGGTGCATGCAGTCTCCTGGATGTCCGACTGCTGGTTTAGCCCCGACATCCCCCAAGGGGTCCCGGATTGCGAGAGGACGCAGGCCGGGCTGAGGAACCACCCTCCCACCCCCCCCCCCCCCCCCCCCCCCCCGCATGAATTTTGTACACTGGACCTCTAGTTGTGTTGTAATCACTTACGGTGTCCAGTATAGTAATGCGCTGTACAGGTTTGTAACCTGGGATCAATAGGCAGTATTATACCATATGGCTTAGGTGTATAGTAGGTTATATACTGTCTAGGTTTGTATAAGTGCAAATTTGATATTTGCACAATGATGAAATTGCCTAATGATGCATTTTTCAGAACATATCCCCATCATTAAGCAATTAATGACTATATGCTGTTTCTGTTGGGTAGAGTGGCTATAAATGTCAACTAGGTCAAGTTGGTAGTAGATAATGTTGTTCTTTATCAACACTAAATGATTTGCTGACCTGCCAGCTATTGAGAGAAGGCTGTTGAAATCTCCAACTGTAATTGTGTATATGTTTATTTCTTTTCATAGTTCTATGTGTTTTTAAGCTCTGTTATGATGCACATATATATTTAGGATTGCTATGCCCACTTGATGAATTGACTTTTTTGTGATTATGAAATTACTCTTTTATTTTATCCCTGAGAATATTCTTTGTTTGAAAATCTGTGCTTGATATTAATACAGCTACTATACATTTTTTTTATTGGTGTTAATATATGTATGTGTGTAAATGTATGTTTTTCTATCATTTACTTTTAACTTATTTGGTCTTTATATATAAAATGTCTTTTTTTTTGTAAGTAGCTTATGTTGGTTCTTGCTTTCTTGTTCATTCTGTCAATCATTGCCTCAGAATGAGGATGTTCAGGCCACATACGTTTAATATAATAATTGGTATGTATAGGTTTGAGTTAAATGTTCTATTGTGCTGTTTTTTTTCCTATTTGTCCTATCTGTTCTGCGACCTTTCTTATGTTCTGCCTTCTTTTGGATTATTAATATTTTTAAAAATTAATTTTATTGATTTCAGAGAGAAAGGGAGAGGGAGAGAGAGATTGAAACATCAATGATGAGAAAGAATCATTGATCAGCTGCTTTCTGCACACCCCCTACTGGGGACAGAGCTCTCAACCCGGGCATGTGCCCTGACTGGGAATTGAAACCTGACCTTCTGGTTCATAGGTCCACATTCAACCACTGAGCCACATTAGTTGGGCTGGATTATTTTTTTTTATGATTCCATTTTATACATTTTGTTGCCTGATTAGCTATATTGCTTTTGTGTGTAATTTTAGTATTAGAATTCCATATTAGTGAAAAAAGTCTTTTAAAAATGAAGGCAAAGATGAAGACTTTTTCAGACATACAATCTGAAAAAATTCATCACTATAACAATTTCATTACAAGAAATGTTAAAAGAAGTCCTTCAAGCAGAAGGAAAATGACACCAGATGAAAAGCTGGATCCAAAAAAAGAGGAATACCAGAAATGATTATTACCATATGGGTGAAAATATAAAACTTCTCCTTTTTAAATCTTTTAAAAGATAATTGATGGTATAAAGGAAAAAATTAATTTTTTAAAAATATGTTTTTATTGATATCAGAGAGAGGAAGCTAGAGGGAGGGAGGGAGGGAGGGAGAGAGAGAGAAACATCGATGAGATATTTTGGGTTTTACAGTATATATCTTTGATTTATCAAAATTTATCTACACATGATAGGGTACCAGTTCATATATAGTTTAAGACTCTAACAACAGTATACTTACATTTTTCCTTTCCTAGCCTTCGTGCTGTTGTTGTCATACATTTCGTTTCTACATATGTTATAAATCCCACAACAAATTATTTTTTTCCTGCCCTGCCGGTATGGTTCAGTGGTTGAGCATTGACCAGGAGGTCACTGTTCCTTTCTTGGTAGGGGGGCTTGCAGGAGGCAGCTGATTAATGTTCCTCTCTCATCGATGTTTCTATCTCCTTTCTCTTGCTTGGTAACCATTTCTGGTACTCCTCTTTTCTTTGGATCCAGTTTTTTATCTGGTGTCATTTTCCTTCTGCTTGAAGGACTTCTCTTAACATTTCTTGTAATGAAATTGTTCTAGTGATGAATTTTTTCAGTTTGTATGTCTGAAAAAGTCTTCATCTTTGCCTTCATTTTTAAAAGACTTTTTTCACTAATATGGAATTTTAATTTGATAGGTTTCCCTCAGAATTTCTAACATATTGTTTCGTTGTCTTCTGGCTTGCTTATTTTTCTGATAAGAAATGTGCTGTCATTCCTATCTCTGTTTCTCTGTACATAATGTTTCTGACTGCTTTTAAGGTGTTCTCTTTATCACTAGTTTTAAACAATTTGAATGTGTTGTGTCCTGTTGCAAAATTATGCTTCTTGTGCTTAAGGTTTGTTGATATTTTTGTATCTATGGGTTTATAGTTTTCATCAAAGTTGGAAAATTTGGGTGCATTATTTATTCAAATATTACTTTCTTGTCCTTTTTTCTCTTCTTCTGGACTCCAATTATATGTATGTTAGAGTAGGCTGCTTGAGGTTCTATAGCTCATTGATGATTTTTTCATTTAAAAATATTTTTAGTCTTGTATGGTTTCAATTGCTATATCTTTATAATTACTAATTTTTTTTTCTGTAATGTGCAAACTGTTATTCATCCCATGTCTGGATTTTTCATCCTAGACATTGTAGTTTTCATCTGCAGAAGTTCAGTTTGGGTCTTTTAAATTTTTTCCATGCCTCTACTTAACATTGAATGGCTCCTCTAGATTCTGAAGCATATGGGATGTAGTTATAACTGTTTAAACATATTTGTCTATGCATCCTAATATCTCTGTCATTTCAAGGTCATTTTTGATTGATTTTTCTCATGATGGGTTGCATTTTTCTGCTTGTTTGGTTGTGGGATATTTCTATATTCCTATACAAAACTCCTCTGAATACTTGATCAGTGACCTGTGAGTTATGAAGTTTTCTACTCTGACTGGTGGAAACATGCAACATTTTTGGCCCCGTGTGAGCTACTGTTTACCTTTAAATACTTTGGAGCAGTTTTCTCTGTCCTCAGGTAGTTTCCTCATATTCATGTGCCAATCAGTATTCTGTTGAATAGTCTGTAGATCTTTGCTCTTGCATTCTCTTCTACTCTTTCCTGTGAACTCAAGCTGCTTTGGCTTCCCCAGAGTTCCAGCTTTATCTCCTCATCTCAGGGAGACTTCACCTGGGATTACCCCTCCCTGAGTTGTTGCCTGGAAATTCTTTCTAGACAACAAGCTGGGGCAATTGTAGGGCTCATCTTATTTGCTTTTTGTCTGTCAGAAATCTTTATCCTACATTGCCTGATAGCCAGTGTCTTTAAAACTGTTGCATCATATATTTTGCACAGTATTTTAGTTGGGAAGGTAAATGTGACCCCCTGTAACTATTATGGTCCAAAGTGGAATTCCGTAATTTATTATTACGTACACTTTTAAGAGTCTGGCCATTTAAAAAATTAGTTTGTACAGAACCTAACATCATTTCATGTCTTAATAGATTATGTGTGTTGAATGCTTTACAGAGATTTATAATGTTCAATGTTATTTTGTTTTGTTAAAATTTAAATTCTGAAAAGCATAGGTAGTTCTTGGTAAACTGAATTAAAATTTATATGTATTTTATACATAAAATTTTTATGTGTTTATTTATATACTAGGTCTTCATCCTCCGGGTCCACCTTTAGCTAGACCCATTCTCCCTCGAGAACGAAGTGCTTTGGATAGAGTTGTTGAATATTTAGTTGGTGATGGTCCACAAAACAGGTAATGTTTACTAGGGTGGCAAAAAAATGAAAATGAAGAAAACATTTATTGGTCATGGTTGTGTGTGCATGTACTAGATTTCTGTAGTTTTGTGGCTCCTATTTCTTTATTTTAAAACATAATGGAATATTTCATAGCCCTGCAAAAGAGTATGCATTCAGTTGTTTTTTTCAGTAGGAGTTTGGATAAAGTATGGAGGTAAAATACTCAAGTATATATATATACATTGCAGCCCTACTATATTATAATCCTACTCTACAGTTATTTTTAGAGAAATTGATTCTTTTCACTAAAACTTAAAATACAAATAGTGAGAACTTGATAGGTTATAAGAAATGGAATTTTATAGATGTCAGTACTAGACTTGGCGATAGTGAAAATTTTAATAACAATGAGGACAATTTATATGTATTTGGCACTTACAGTTTTCAGAATGTTCTTTCAATTGTTACTTTATTTGATCCTTACAATAATTTTAGGAAGAGAGTTATGATATAGCAATTGTCATAGTATAGACTTAAGAATTATTTTTAGGGTAGTAGAGTAGATATTTGATAAGGTTATTGATTAATGTTATCAATTTAATAAAGGGACTAGATAAAGTTAACATAATAAATTGTATGTTATTCAAAACAGAATGTCATTTAATAGGGTCAAATATTTTGTTAAGTACATACACAGAGAATAGAATGAGTCTATAAATAGAAAGTGAGGAAGATGTTTAAGTGTAACTAGGATAAATACAGGAATTATGGTGTACAGAAATTAACCTTTGGATTGAACTAAATAAAATTAATTTCTTTACTATAAGACTTCTCATTGTGAATCTCTAAGAAGTTCCATCTTTTCCAATCTTATGTGACTACACATTTTGAGTCTATCATCCCCAGCAAGGTACTTTAGGAAACACTGAAGTGTTCTGTTACCAAATGTTTCTGCTAACTTAAAAAAGATGTATTTATTTGACTGGCTGCTTAGTTTTTTAAAAATTTGATGCATAAATTATATTTTAAAATGGTTGAAATTTTGACTGTTATGTTTAAAGAGTATTGTTTATTGTTTACTAAGAACATCTAGTTTGTTATGACATATTTAGCTATGTTAAAATATAAGTTAGCTGTGTTGGCTAAAGTAGCCTCTCCCATGGGCTTTGTTTGCATTTGTAACTAGTCTATTTTTCCTTTTGGTATAGGTATGCCCTTATATGTCAGCAGTGTTTTTCTCATAATGGCATGGCTTTGAAAGAAGAATTTGAATACATTGGTAAGAATTAGTAGGCAGATTTAAGTATTTTACGCTCAAATTTTTCATTCTATGCCCGTTCCCATATAATGTCATTTTAATTTTGGTACTGTCTCTGTATATATTTTTCAGGATATTGTCCTTATTTTAGAACACAGCAAAGCAGGAAAGACAAATCAGATTTTTCTCACAACAATGTACAATCTCTAGGCCAGCTGTTCTCAAACTTCACTGTGTACCAGAATCATCTTAATAGCTTTTAAAAAGTATGATGCCCAGGGCCCACCTACAGAAAGTCTGCTTTAATTGATATGGGGTGGGGTTCTGGGCATCAGCATGGTTTTAAAGTTCCTCAGATGATTCTCATGAGCAGCCACTATTAAAAAACTTTATACTAAGTTAATTATGTTTCTCATATATGATATACTACACTTTCTTGGGTAAATGAGCAAGGTTCTGGATTTAAAAATACCTAATGACTCTGGTGACTAGAAATGTAATTTCTATAATACACTTAGGTCATTATTAATATTGTTTTGCTATTATTAGTTAACCTGCTATATAACTTATCTTTTCTATTTAAAATTAATATTCTAATAATAATTAGAAAGTATACTTTAAAATTAGCTTTGGTTAGAACACCTGCAGTAATATTACTAAAACCATATGTAATTTCACTAGGGATAAAATAACTTTTTTTTTTTTTTGGATAAAATAACTTTTGAAGAGTTCTTTGCCTATTTGCCAAAGTAATCTTGTGAGTTATCTGACTAGTCCTTGAGTTTTCTTTGCTTTGTGGTTTTGTTTATTTTTTTTAAAAATTCTCTGCAGCTTTTCGGTGTGCCTACTGTTTTTTCTTGAATCCTGCAAGAAAAACCAGACCTCAGGCTCCAAGATTGCCCGAGTTTAGTTTTGAGAAGAGGCAGGCTGTGGATGGCTCAAGTTCAGTTGGCCCCTTGCCCTCAGGAAGTGTGATTTCATCAGAGAACCAGATAAGTGAAGGTATGAATATGTTAATTAAAAAGTTTTGTCTCTTAATAATGTTTACTATTTAACCATAACAGCATAATGCTTTTAAATAAGAATGGATTTATCACATTTTGCAGCATGCATATATCACTTATCACTCTGATACTGTAGCCTCCTGTATAATTAGTATGATGTGTTTTAGTTTTAAAATATACAGATTATAACTTGTTAAGCAGCATCCAGCAATAGCTAGGCAAACATTGTTTATGGAGTGACCTCTTCTAATAACTGTTGGAAGATTTGACTAATGTTTTATGGAATAATTTTTTTCCAATTTATTTAAATGAAGCCGATTATGATAATTATGGAGCAACTATAAGATACAATTTTTTAAAATTTGCAATTAACATTGATGAAATAAGTTTGTGCTTACCACTTGAATTAGTAGAAATTACTGGAAGCAGGAAACCTTGGAATTGGAAAGTCATCCTTGCATCCTTTAGATAACTGTGTTGATACGACTGGTAGTCCTTTGAAACAATTTATCTTGATCAATGAGACTAACATTGCTGACACATTCCTTGATGTAAACAACCTTATTTTAGAGAAACAGAGTTCATCGGAATTCATTGGATTTTAGGCCTTATCTTGCAATTCTATTTTAGGAATTCTTGAGGAAGTTTCATGAAAAAAAATGGAAAAGATGAGTTGGAAGAGCTGACTATTAATTGCCAACTATTTCTTGCTGTTAATAATGAGGTGAGGAGCTGTTTGTTAAGCAGCTCTGAATTCTGAAGATTGCTAAAATTATGATACAGGCCATGATATTTTGGTGCTATGGCTGATAGAGAAAAAAAATCCATATTGGAAGTTTAGCTCACATCGTTTACTTAGCAATCAGTATTCATCCTTTTAATTTCTAGGAATTATCATTTACATGTATTTGATTTCCTTCTTTATAAAAGCATTGAGTAGGGGAAAATTGCTTTAAAAATAATATGAGAGGGAATTTTCAGATACCAGAAGTTTATTATGAAAATTTGTGTATCTTTTTTAAAAATTTGAATAATAAAATACATGTGTTGACTCAGGCTTGGCTTTGGGCTTAATGACAAATACCAAAAGGAATTTGAATAGATAGGCATGACAAGAGGTCTGTTACTTCCAAAAGTGAATCAATGCATTCATCTTCTCCAAGTCTGCAACATCAACTCCAAACATAATATCAGATTTTTTCTTTTGCTTAAGTTATGCTCTGAGCTTCATATTATTACATGAAAATCATCTGCCTCACCAGTGTGCACCCTCTTGGAACTGAAAAACGAAAGACTTTCTTACTGAAGATGCCTAGAGGAAACATTGAAGTCCTTTCCATGAGTAACCTTGCTTATGAAAGCTAAAGTGAATATTTGAAAGCCAGTAGTTGGGACAAAAAGAAAAAGAAAAATCAGCCAACAAAATAAAATCTTGATAATGAGCCCAATGCTTTATATTTTCTGCTAAGGTCAATATAGATAGTTAGCAAACAACACCGAGCTATACCTTTCCTTCTCATCTAATCTAGGAGGAGCAATACCCCAGATGTCTCATTTTCTGTGTGAAATCTCTGGAGTGAAGTCTAACTGGCTCATATTCAACCCTAATAAGGTAATATTAATAGGTGAAGACAAAACTTGAGGCAGGGACAGCGGTTCTCAACGTGTGGGTTGCTACCCCTTTGGCAGTCGAACGACCCTTCCACAGGGGTCGCCTAAAACCATCCTGCATATCAGATATTTACATTACGATTCATAACAGTAGCAACATGACAGTTATGAAGTAGCAACGAAAATAATTTTATGGTTGAGTCACTACATGAGGAACTGTATTTAAAGGGCCAGAAGGTTGAGAACCACTGGTAGTAACTTCATAGTGCTAGAAACTGAAGCAACACTTGAATTTGGTTTAAGATAGTCTTTAGAGTAGTAACTTTTATACTTCTCTTTGGATTCATTAAAATGGCTATGAGCACCCTTCTTTGGCTTTCTAGAAGATTGAACTTTTCTCCAAGACTCCTGTCTCAACACTATGATATACAGTTATCAATTTCAAGCTGGATTCCTTTAGTAAATGTCGAAGTATTTTTGATGAACAGAGAAGCTGCATTTGTTTTGAACACCGGAGGCATATCTTTATGATTAAATTGAACTATTAAGGTCATATTATCTCAATCATCTATTCTCTGTGCTGACAGCCAATGTAATTGAGGGCTTAGATTTCTGATTTCTACAATTTTTCTGCTGTAATTTTTATATTTTTAAGTATTGCAATAGCTCCTTGATAGCAGCAAAAGCTATAGAAATTCGGTTATTGAATTTACAGATGGAATGAGAAGGTAACTTTCTTCCATTTGAATTTTCTTTCAATGAATATTCTAAAACCATTTATATGAATAATCTAGAATTAATAAAAGATACCGTCTTAAAAATCTATGATGTGAGACTTTGAAATTAAGTTGTGTCTACTGGAAGATTTTGCATTTAGGATGAGGCACAAGGCTTTTGAAATTTTTGGGCCACTCTTTAGAACAACACATGAAATCTTGGAAAGTTTTATCAAAGAAGGAGATCTAGAAGAAACTTCTCCCATTAATTGCTCATTTGAATTCCTAGATATTTTTTTTTAGAATTGTCTATAGAAAATGCTTCGGTAATAGAATATTAAAGAAACACAAGAAATTAGGACTATGGATTGTCCTTGTATCTAAGAGCATACTAGGTATGGTATTCCAAAGTAATGAATTGCTTTTAGGTTCCTCAGTTTCTTTTATGGTTAAATGGATGGTACAGTAATACTTGAATCTGCTAGGCCACATTAAAGTGATTTATCAGTTTTGCTTTTAAAAAATATGCAATCCAAGATACCTGACATACAGCATTTTTTTTTGTTACATATGGTAAGAGAGGATGAAGTTTTTACATTGTTAATATACTAGTGCAGTGGTTTTAGGCTAGCATGTTTGAAAATATTAATATTATTGTTTTCATTGCTCAGTTGTATTTGTCTAGATTTTATGTAATTAGGAAAAAATAGCTTTTATTCAACTGGAAATAACTTGCTAATAAAACTCATGGCATCTAATCAATACTATAAAAAATAACAAGTAAAATTTATATAAGGTAGAAACTTATTTTGATATCCTGATTTCTGCTCTTCCCATCCTTTCTTTTAAGCAATATACTGTTACTGTTAGATTCTGTTGATCTAGAGAAAATTCTGTTGTAGTATTGTTTGTTATGATGCTCTAAGACCGTGGTCGGCAAACTACGGCTCGCGAGCCATATGCAGCTTTTTGGCCCCTTGAGTGTGGCTCTTCCTAAGCCTTAGAAGTACCCTAATTAAGCTAATAACAATGTACCTACCTATATAGTTTAAATTTAAAAAATTTGGCTCTCAAAAGAAATTTCAATCATTGTACTGTTGATACTTGGCTCTGTTGACTAATAAGTTTGCCGACCACTGCTCTAAGATATTGAACTATTTGATAATGTAAATTTTGTTGAATTCTGTATATTTACTAGATCTACTAGTATAAAGCTTATACTTATATATTTAATTATGTGCAGTTTACTCAAGATGTAAATTTAACTGTAGTATCAGTTTGCATGCTTCTTTTATTCATAGAGATTTTTTTGGCCTGCAGATTCTTTTTTCTAAAATACCTTCACCAAAAAAAAAAATAGTTTTATACCATTGCTTAATAATGACATTCTTACTCATCTAATGGATTTGTTCACCAATGGTATATTAGCAGTATTTTGTGTATTGAACACTAGAGGCCTGGTGCACGAATGCGTGCACGGGTGGGGTCCCTCAGGGTGGCCTGCAGAGATCGGGCCCCAGCTCATGCCCCCAGCCTCGCAGCCCCACCTGGCACCCTGCTGTGGCCTGGCACCACCCCCTCACCTGCTCCATTATCCCTCCTGTGGGGCGATCAATTGGGGCCGGGCCCTCCCCCGCTGCCGCCACTGGTCACTGTCTACAGGGCGATCAGGCCCCTGCTCACACCCGCCTTGGCCTGGCGCTGCCCGCTCACCTGTTCCACTATCCCGCCACGGTCCCAGTCCCACTCTGCTTTGGTCCCGTTCTCGTCGGGGCCCATCAGGGCCGGCAGTGCCTCCACTGCCACCCACTGCCAGCGCTGCGTTGCCAATGCCCGCCATGTTCCGCGCCGCCCCCTGGTGGTCAGTGCACATCATAGTGAGCGGTTGAACTCCCTGTCTCCTGGTTGACCTCCCAGCCAAACCACCACCTGAGGGGGCAATTTGCATATTAAGCTTTTATTATATAGGATGAGCTGTTATCTCCTAGGTGGTTATTATTTAATTGAAGTTTATTCATTGAGCCCGCGGGTTGAGTTTGGGGTGAAATTCATGTCTTTGTTTCTTAAAATAAGTTGGCCAGTTTCTTTAAGAGAGAAAAATCTTGTAAAAACTTCTTTGTTTAAAACCTGCAAGTTCAAAGACAAATTGTCTATTTTAATTTAATAAATTTCATATGAGCAAGTTTATAGTCTATAGTGAGTACTGCTGTGTTAGCAAGGCAGATTTGTTGTTATTGTGAAAAGGAATAAAATATAAAGAATCTAAATGAATTCACCAAAATACGAGGGTTTAAAATTTTATATATATATATATATATATATATATATATATATATATTTATAGATAGATAGATAGATTTCAGAGAGGAAAGGAAAGGGAGAGAGAGAGAGAGAAACATCAGTGATGAGAGAGAACCATTGATCACCATACTGGGGATTGAGCCTGCAACCCAGACGTGTGCCTTGACAGAGAATCGAATGGTAAACTCCTGTTCATAGGTTGATGCTCAGCACAAGGGGTTTTTAAAGGCATAATCTAAATAGAATTATGTATTTTTCTGTGAAAATTTCGTATATTTTTCTAAAGTAAATATATGAAATTGTTTTGCTAGACTATTCTTTAATTTTCTTAGAAAATTATTCTCTCAAGAGCTAGACTAAGAGTCTAAAGGTAAGTTGATGTTCTTATATGTTTTTGCATGTGTGTGCTTTATAGGTGAGGCAGTAGTGTTAGTTTTACAATTATACTGTTTTATGATTTTGAGTTGTCTAGTTAAGGCTTTTCCTAAACAACTGGAAGCCAATTTTTTACATTCAGTAGAAAAAGTTTCTCTCTTAAGATTATTGGGGTGGGCATGGGGCAGGGGGTAGGAGTGGGGAAAGGAACACATTTCATGTGTCATTTTTGTCTCATCACATTGCAATATATTGTTTTCTTGGCATTACAAATGCCATTTTTTCTTTTTTTAAATCCTCACCCAAGGACATGCTTAGAGATGGGGGCCGGGGGCGGGGGGTGTCATTTGCCTTCCCTCAGCTCCCTGACTGGGGATCAAATCAGCAATTCAGGTATGTGCCCTGACTGGGAATTGAACCGGCAGCGTTTTGGTACATGGGCCGATGCTCAACCAACTGAGCCACTCTGACGGGGCAACAGTTGATTTTTGAAATTTCTTATAGATGGGATTAGATCATTTAGGTAATTTTGTTTCATTTTTAGTCTAAACTGGTGTGACCCCAAAGGCTGGTTTTTCTTTTAGTATTTTATGCCCAAATGTTGACATCTCATTAAATTACAACTTCACAGAAAAAATGTATTGTTTTATTAGACTAGGCAAATGATACTATCTCATAGAAATAAAGTCAGTACCTTTAGAATATACTTAATGATATTATAAAGCTCTATGGTTTAGTTAATAAACTGGTAAGTATTTCTCTGTTCTTGCTCACCTAGTTCACTTAAATCTTTTTTGGATGACTTCTCATAAAGTAGCATTGGTATCCAAACATTGAATATCTAAGTCATTTAGACTAGCCAATACCTAATACATTATAGGCATCATGGCACATGCCAGTTTTTTTGTAGTGTTAGTGCTATTAAAATTACTTTTCTGCAAATTAACCTGGGAGAAGTTGTCATTAGTAGGCTTTTTGAATATTTTTAAGCACTATCATTTTACCAATTTTTAATCTTTCATATATTCTGTGAAATACAACACAGTATATAATATCCTTTGTATATAATATCCTTTTCTAGTTATAATAGCACATGGTATTTCTTAGACTTCACCTTTATAGACATTTAAAATTTTAAGTATGGTAGTTCTGTTGTTTAACTACATTTTTAAAATCCAAGAATTTTTAAATTAAATGGATTTGAGTAGTGATGTGTTTCTGAAAATAGTTGTTTCACAGAGCTTTAACAGAATAAACCATAGACTTTGATACCTCTCTTGTGTAGTATGAGGCAGTCTGTCTGACAGAATATGACAAACTGTGGGCCTATGTTCACTTCAGTATGTTTATTGGTGAATTGAGTCGTGGATTCTGAACTTTTTTCATTTTGTTTGGCTTTATTGGTTTGATTCAGAAGGCTTACTATATTTTAACAAATTGTAAAGTTCTTGGCAAGTAAGTATTGTGGAAAACCTTAACTTAAAATTGTATTGATAAATTTTGTGAGGGTAGAATTACAAATGGTTGGTGACTCCTAAAGTTTTCCACTGAAGGCCTTACTTGCCCAGGTAGCAGAATGATCTGTACATGTCCATAGAATTTTATGTGCCCTGTTTGCTTTTGCTTTTTGTACACTGAAACATTCAAATAACAAACTCAGTCAGTCTACGGCTTTTTACCTTGGATTTTTGTAAGATTTGAAGTGGTGCAGCAATGCCATTTTAAGTTCCTTTTGAAATAAAAATAGCATTTTTGTGACATTTGGTATAATATGATTTGAGAATCATTCCTTACTACTGTTTGTGGTTATATGAAGTTTTTTTTTATATAGTAAGACCTCATTAACTCAGATGTTCCTAACTGTATAATTTTGGTCCTTCATCCTATATATAAAAATTGGAAAAAAGTTTACAATTCTGTAAACTAGACTTTAAAATATAAGTGTAGAAATAATTGTTTTAAAATATCACACACACACACACACACACACACACACACACACACACACACTTTGTACTATATAAGGAACTAAACTAGTACTTTTTACTGATGTAGACTGGTCTTTACTCCATAAATGTTGAATCAATAACATTTGTTGTATGTCATAAGGGATCTTCTATGAGGGTAGGAAAATCTGCTTATTTGTTTAGCTGATGTGGTTTAACCTTACCTTCCTAGCAAAAATATTAGTTGCTATTTATTATAAAAACTGCTCTGGTCATTCCCTCTCCCATTCCATTCTTTAAACATAAAGAATTATAGAGACTTTATATAATAAAATTGTTGTTATTAAATTATTATTAAGAGATTTGAATTTAATGAACTTACTAGAGTGTTTAAAGGGAACAAATTTTCAGGTAGGGAACAAGACCTTTAATTAGTTTCCGTTTTAGAGACAGGAACAAAAGACCCTTCTCTTTCTCTCCCTGCCATTGTAGGTATGTAGCATATTCTGACCCAGAGGTTTAAATCCTGAGGATTTGTCTTGTATAGAGGGATGAGGGGAGACTTGTCATGCCTTTGGAAAAGGTGGATCCTGACTTCTAAGGTCTTGGATAATAGAGATGTAAATCAGTGTGGGAAATAGCACCACCTACATACACGCGAAGGCACATATTTACACACTGCCCACAGGATTGCCTGGGCACAAGGGAGACAGTTCCTTCAAGAAACATAATCTGAGATTTAATACATTTGTTTTGTTTGCTGGGCTGTTGTCTTACAGCACATAATTCTATTGGGGCTTTGTTTGGGCATTCAACTTTCAAATGCATCTTTAGGAAAATTCTTAGATATTATGAAAGTTCCTAAATTTTATGAAAATATGGGGCTTTAGATAAAAGTTTAGATTTGTTTCCCCCAAATTGGTTTTTTTCCTGTTTTTGTACCAATTCATATACCTGATTTAGCAATTTTAACATTTTTGTATTCCTGAAGTCTTAACTCTTTGTCTTTTCAGAATCTTTAGAAGAACAAGATGTTTTGGATAACACTACAGAGCAGACAGAGGACAAAATAACAAATACAGAGCAGACAAATGAAGTGATTGAAAAAGCATCTGGTACAGAGGAACCAGAAGAGAAGCAAGAAGAGACTGAGAATGAGGAAACCTCAGTGAATGAAGCCAAATCAATAGTTCCCAAAGCTGATTCTATTCCTGATTCTATTTCTGATGCTGTTCCTGATTCTATTCCTAATCCTGAATTAAGTGGAGAATCATTGATGACAATGTAGTAAATGCTTCCACATGCCTTCAACTGGATAGTTGTAGTTTTGTTGATGTCAGTTATTGCTTTTTAGGTGGTGCTTTTTTCTCTCTAAGGATATGCTTGATATCATTTGAATTCAGATTGCCTAGCTATTTCAATATGTCAAAATTGTATCTACCAGGTATTAAAACTACAAGCAAGTGATATCAGTAAAGTAAGATCTTTTTGAATTTACAAAGACCCATACTGGCTTTTAGAATTTTTTTTTTCTTTTGCATTCTAAAAGTAAACAAACATGATAGCATTCTTGTTTTCTATATGTGTGACCTGTAAATAATATCCATTTTGACATAGGAAGAACTTTGGTTAGGAATAAGTTCTAATAGTGTTTGTTTAAAGGAATGGAACTCAAGATTTTTAATAGTTCATCATTAAAAATGGATAAAAGTTTTACTCTCAAGATATTTGCTGGGGGGGAGGGTGGGGTGTCTATTTAGGCATTTACATTAAGTAGTATGAAAGTTTTAACTATATAGGCATTGGTACGAATTCTCAGTAAGAATGCAATTGAACAGTCAAGTGCAGTGTTTCTTTTTGATGTCTCTTATTTTGCAGCTGGGCCAAAGGCACATAATATTATAATTAGCTTATGTTTACATAGTAACATATAGGAAATATTTCTGCACTTGACTGTAACTTGAATTCTGAGCATTATTTATACTTGTAAAATAATGATATTATAAGTGAATTTTGTGCTCTTGTGTGTATTTTGTTAAGGAAAATAAAGATTATCTGGCAGTAGTTTCTTTTTGTTAAATATCTAGACTTCTTAAGACAGAATCTTGGTGGATGACTTAGCTACCTGAAAATATCTTAGTAGGAAGAACTCACAATACAACAACTCTGTAGATACTGCTGAGGGCAAATTATGATGCTTTTATTGAGACTTGTTACCTTCTGAATTCAGGAAACTAGTGACATTAAGAGGTTCTAATCAGAGATTAGGTTTTTCTGATTCAGGAAAACCATAGGCCATTTGTAATTTTTAATTTTGAGAGATACCTAAGTTTTATGAGAATAGGTAGTTCATTGGATTTAATATGTGTTTTAAAGATTAACTGAGAAAGATTTGACCCAGAATGGTAATTCTGGTACCTTAAATACAGTGTGGTTATCTTTTCTGTCTTTTACCTCTCTTCTCCATTATTAAAAAAATTTAAATCAAGTTATGACAAAAGGAGAAATGTATAGGAATGGTGTGTATAGCAAATATTTCTAAGTTGTACATAGTTTATTAAAAATTTAATAAAATGACATTTGTTATTTAAAATTCATGTTTATGATTTAATAACTTATATCATTTAGGTATTTTTAAGAAACTCAATCTGTTAATAGTCTGAAGCATCATGGTTTAGTGACCCAATATTTCGATATTACAGAACTGGGCTTAAATTTTGCCTCTGCAGTCTTAGTATGAGGATGATTAAACATAATTTATGTAATGTTCCTACCTCAGTGCCTGATAATAGATATCAAGTAAATAGCATTTTATGTTATTGATATTCTTATGAAATAGGAAAGGGCCATAAATTCTTCCTCTTGCAGATAAGGAAATGAAAAAACTATGAACATAAAATTCAGCTGCTCAGAATCAAGCCAATGTTTTCTGCATCAACTTTTATCTATGATATACATGTATATAAATATATAAAGGAGATAGGAATCTAAGATAGAATATAAACTCTATGGAAATTTTTTTGGATGAATTTAATCAGGTTTTAGTAACACCTTACTCATTCTTGTTATATTCAAATTCTGATGTACATTGCTTGAAAATACTCCAGAGAAATATAATTTAGTCATAGAATCAAGCAGATATGAGAAATATCTTCGAAAGAAATATGGACAGTTAAAAGGGGATTAGTAATATTAATGTTAGAGGTAACATGCTATAATCATAATGTCTTTTAAAATAGAAAAGTTTATTCTGATATTGTTGTAATAAACACTTAATGGTTGAAAGAGTGGTGACATGTCATATTTCTGATTATTAAGGCTAGTATAAATGAGAAAAAGCAAACAACTAAGTGCTATTAGCTACAGTGACCTTAACTTCCCTATTTACATGCTAACAGTTATCATCTAAACTTTTCTCACTATGCCCTCAGCATAATCTACAAACATGTCTGGCTTCTCTCTCTCCATCCCTCCACCACTGTTATGCTGTGGCCTTAATGGCTTCTTTCAATTCTCTGACCATGCTGAGCCCTTTCCTGCTTTAGGTCTCAGTTTAGATATTCCCTCCTTAGAGAGATGCCCTCCCAAACTCACTAAAGTGGTCTGCTTTTTACTCTCTCTTATATATGTCACTTTACTATTTCAAATAAAATAAGTATTTTACTAGTTTACTCTCTATCTTCACAACTTAGAGTCTGTGTGTGCAAGGCTCTTGTTGACTTATTTACTACTGCATCTCCAGGCCTGGTGCCTGACACACATTTATTATGTGCATGAAGAATTTGTTGCTAGATGCAGTGAAAACTGTCTTTATTTTGCTGCTTCACAGTATTGACATTGCTGAGCACTTCCCTCTGTTTGAAACACTTTTTTTTTCTTTCGGTTTTGGGTTCTCTCACTGTTGTTCTCTTATTTCTCGGCCCGCCTTCTCTCTGTGTCCTTTGCAGGCTTCCTTTAATGTTGCTGTTCCACAGCTTCTACCTAGTGCCAGCGTTTCTTCATCCCACGTGTCCTTTCTCCAGGGGCTCTCACCAACCTCCATGGATTAGATTACCATCTGTTGCTCAGATTCTCAGACCTCCAACCTTGATGTGTTTCTTCACTTCAGAGTACTACATTCACCTGCTTGCTGGAATGTCTCTCACTATCAACACACCAAAAAATGAACACTATTTTCTCTTTCAAACCTTCAGAACTTTCAAACCACCTGTGTTTCTCATCTCATCAAATAGAGCCATTATTCAAGCCAGGAACTAGAGTCTAATTTTTTTCCCCTTTGTCCTATATCTTCACTGTCAATTTCTGTCTCCTAAACATCTTCCAGTTAATATTCTCATTTCTCTGCCCACTAACAATACATTAATGATGAACATTAGCATTCTTACTCTGCCTGGCAACATGCTGTTTATGAGTATTATTTTATTTGTTCTTTGGCAATAACCCTGCGAAGATTTTTTATCTCTGGATTATAGAAGAGAAAACAGGTAGAAACAGCAAGTTGGTAAGTGGAAAATCTGGGATTCGAATGCAGGCAACTGACTGCAGAAGTTTTCCTATTAATTACTGTTGTACTGCCTTCTAATTCATCATCTCAAGACTGTCTCTTAACTGGTTTTTTTTTGTCTCCAGTCTTGCCTTGCTATCCTGTGCACTGGAGTTTTCAAAATTAGAAATTGAATCATACCACCACACCATTGCTTAAACCCTTTAATGATTCCTCTCTGGTCTTGGGAAGAGGTCTGAATTTATTGATATGGCCTACAGAGCCTGTGTAATTTTGCTGCTAATTACTTCTGGCATTTCTTACCACAATTACTGCCACTGTCCCCCCTCTCCCCTCCCCGCATATACATTTTTAATGTAGCTACATTAATATTTTCTGTGGTGGGCATATGCAAAGTGTTTCTAATCCCCCAACCTCCTTGTGTTCTTCCTCTGCCTGCAATATTTTTCCACTCACAGGGACCAGGTACACTCAATAAATAGTTGTTGACTTGAAAAAGTTGCAGTTAAAACTCATGTTTAGAAATTTTGCTAGCTGTTAAGTTATGCCTTTTATTTTTGAAATGGATCTTTCTCATTTTATACATTCGACACAATATTGTTACGGAGAATATAACTGAATCAGAGCTATAGCTTCGTGTGTGTGTGTGTGTGTGTGTGTGTGTGTGTGTGTGTGTGTGTGGTGAGAGGTTTAATTAATAATTCATTAAATATGTATGCTAAGTGGTAGAATAGCTAAATGACTTATAAAAGGTCATAGCAATAAATAGCATGTCAACTAAGCCAAAACTCAGATCTCAACTCTTAGTGCAAGATGTTTTATATTGAAACACCAATTTTACAGTCAATCAATATTGGTGTTAATGTTTAAGATTAAAAATGTAACATGTTTACTTCTCTTTCCAGCTGACGGCTACTTAACTCTTAAAACTAAAAAAAAAAATTTCCTGTAAATTATTTTACAATATTACTCTCCAATATTACCTGTTGAATTGTGTGCAAATCCGCTAGACAAAGGGTCAAAGAATGGCGATAATTTATGGGATTATGGAGAGATTGTGAAACAATTATGGAGAACAGAGCTGCTTTAGAAAATTGGAAGAAAATGCAGTGTTTTTATCTAGGATTACTTTAATTCATTGTAAAAATTATATGTGATTTCATTTATGAGCTACCAAAGAGCTATTAAAAATAATATGTAAAGATGAAGCAAAACAAAGATGGTTGTGAATCGATGGTCTGCTAAATCTTACAGTTTATAATTTGACTTGTTTTAAAAATTATTTCACCTGAATGTATAAACTCTACCTGGTTAGTAAGTTAATATATTCAGGCTCTGAATTTAGGTAGATAAATATATAAATACAGAAAAGTACTTTATTAGAATATAAACTTAAGAATATAAACTTAAGAATAAAAATTAAACAAGCACTGAATTAAAACATTAAATTGTATCAGTCTATAAACTATTGTCTCAGCTGAATTTCTTTCCTCCTCAGAAATTAATCCACATTTTATACTTTAATACTATTTAAAAATGCCTTTTTAGAAATTGTTGCATTTACTGATAGTAGGTGGCCCCCAATTGCCCTTTATCAGTTTGTCTTTGTGTGAAACTTAGATGCCATTTTTCATTCTTTCTCCTCCAGAGGTCCTGTTGTATGTGGTTTAATTTATGTTAGCCATGAGCTTTAGGAGGAGAAAACACTATTTACATACATAGTTCTATCTTATTCGATGTTTTTAAAACTTAGATTTTCTGCTTCTTGTATTTTTCCCTAGATTTAAAAAAATACTTATACCTTTCTTTTTTCTTTGGCAATAAACTTGGTAGAAGTTGGAAGCACTCTGAGAAGATTAAAAAGTGTTCTCAAAAATCTCCCTCATAAATTAGTTTTTTTTTTTAAGTTCTTATTCCAGGATTATATGAGAATAAGCCAAATTTTCAGCTGCCAAAGACTTTTACCAGATCCCTGGCACTTGATTTAGGAAAACTGGGAAAAATAATTTACTTTTGTGAAAATAAATATTTCTATCATAGTCTGATTTTGAAGGGTGAAGAAAGTGTGGAATTAAATGAACATTTTTTGGATACCTACTCTTGGTGAGGCACCGTGCTCTGGGTACTTTTACAAGTACATTCTCTTACAGTTCTCACAGCCACTATGTGAGGAGATGGAATTCTGTTCAAGCAGGGATTACATTAATTTCCCAGGACCTCTTAATTTATGGATGTTGTAAATGAAATTGGAACCTAGGATCGTCAAGTCCTTGTCTTTTTCACTGCCTATGAGTTCTCTCCTTTGGTAGCTGAAAGAAATAGACTAATGCTCTTTTAGGTTCTCATATTTTTGTGATAACTCAAGTGTTACTTCACCAGCCGTCTTCTCTTAACCTAACACTTGTCAGACTCTCCACTCATAACCCTCCCCTTGAAATTCTTTCATAATAGGAAGGCAGAGCCATATCTGTTTTTGTTCATCATTACATTCCTAGTGTCTGGCATCTAGAAGACACAATAAATTATCTGTTGAGTAGATAGTATGCATGCACGTGCACACACAGAATGGGAAATACTGCTGTCATTTAGTAAAGATTTTAGAGTTTGGGGAATTTGCAAATATCCTATTAGTTGAATTATTCAGTAGGGAAAGGGCCAGATAACTTTTAACTCATAATTTAGGCAAATTCCAATGGACTCTTTTTTTTTTTTTATTGATCCATCACCTGCATTGTTGGAGCTTTCTAAAACATAAATTAAAAATTCTAAAGCTCATTTGAGGATGGTAGACTCCTTAGGTGGTTTGTAAGGATGCCCATCAGAATGTGAATTACTTTTCCAGACTTCTCTCCCACTACTCTCCCTTACGCTCTGATCGCAGATGAGTATTCCATACTTCTGAGAGATGCTCAACTCTGATCTCATATGATGCTATCCTTGTTAAACTCTCCTTTCAGTAAGACCTAGCTTTATCTGTAATCTTCTGAGTGATATCTTTCTCAGCTTTCCTAAGCAGTTACTTGCTTTTTGTTCCCCTTGCACTTGATACACTATATGTAACTTGTAGTGTCTTGACCTCTTGTTATTGTCAGCCCCCCTTATTTGACTGTAAACACTGAAGATGGGCTATGTTTCTCAATTTTTATTTTCTTGTGCTTTCCTCAAACAAAACAACACAAATTAAAACTTTAGCCTGGCATGGTGTCTGCTACATGCATGTTTAGAGAGTGGATTTGTGTAAATATGTGGTAGAACTGACTTGGTCAGCACTAACTAGTGGTTGGTGTGCTACTTTTCTATCTGAAACTCCTACACATAAAGTAGTTGAGTCTGGAAAGTGAGGACTAGCTCAAGATATGAGAATATGGAAACTGTTAGCACAGTGAGGGTAGGAAGGAATCATTTGTTTTTGTATTCTTAGTGCCTGACATAAATGTTCAATAACTATGAATAAATTGAACGGGAGATGATCTAAGAGCCATATGCTAGGGTGAGATTACAGTGTAGGAACTCTTTCCTAATTCACATGAATCTATCATTTGGGTAAGGTTTCTAGATCGCATATAAAATAAATTGAGTTTGTTTTTTTTTTAACAAACTCCATTATTTTTGTTTGTTTTGTCACCTAAGGATATTTTTTTCCATTGATTTTTAGAGAGAGGAAGGAAGACGGGGAAGGAGGGAGAGAGAGAGAGGGAAATATCGATGTGAGAGAGAGACATCAATTGGTTGCCTCTTGCAGTCTCCCCAACTGAGACTGGGGATGGAACTGCTACCCAGGTGAGTGCCCTTGACCAGGAATCAAAACCATGACCCTTTGGTGCACAGGCCGGTGCTCTAATCTCTGTACACACTGGTCAGGGCCAAACTCCTGTTCTTGAAGATTCCTACATTCCCCATCCCCTGAGCCTACATTTTACTTACCTATGGAATGAGGTATTTAAAAATCTTTTTTTCTTTTTATTTATTAGCTCATATCTGATCCATTACTGTTACAGCTGGCATTAAGTTAGGAATTTTCTGGATAAAGTTGCTGCTTTCTTGACACTACCTGGTGGAGTCTGGATACACACACACACACACACACACACACACACACACAAGAATATTTTCACTTTCAGTATATAGGTCATAAGAATTCAGACCTTAAAGTTGAGTGCTTGCTGTAAAAAAAAACACATTAAAAGGCAATGTATACTGTACATGGCATGTATAATTAAAACTTGCATTAGTGAGGTATATTTTATGACTTATAATCACCTAGGTTAATCATTATTTTTATCTAAAAATGAAACAAGTGCCCAGCTGGTGTGGCTCAATGGTTGAGCATAGACCTTTGAACCAGGAGGTCACGATTTGATTCCCAGTCAGGGCATATGCCTGGGTTGTGGGCTTGATCCCAGGTAGAGGGCATGCAAGAGGCAGCCAATCAATGGTTCTCTATCATCATTGATGTTTCTCCGTCTCGCTCAAATTGATAATATATATATATTAAATAAAATAAAAATGAAACAAGCAACTTGTGCCTTCCTGTCTATAGCAAGGATTCTAAAGGCTTTGCCTACCTGCCAAGAGTTGACACATTTTATGAAGGTTACAGTGTTTTGCTTTTTAAAAAGTATTTTTTTTCTAGGAATAAAAAGGAATCACATTTTGGAAAACATATTCTCAATTATGAGTGTTCACACAGCCAAAGGATACATGAATTTTCAGAATAGGATACTGTGAATTTTATAAAATAATCTAAACTGAGTACAGTCTGAAATAAAATTGATATGCTTGAAACATGTTTTGAGTGGACATTGTGGATTGTTTTCAGCACATTTTTTTTTTCTTTTAGCTTTGAAGCCCTGGATTCTTCTCGCATGTTTCTATGATGTTTCTTCTTTCCAATAAGACAATCTCCTGTAGCTGGGCTTAATGAAATTAATTGTACTTTATTTAAGTACAACCACCACCATTGCTGAAGAGTGGGGATTTTCTCTTTCCTGCTGTCCACACCCCCTCCTGCACCGCCCCCCCCCCCCCCCCCCCCCCCCCGCCCACTGCCACCTCCCACCCTCACATGCAGCAGCTGCTCAGGTTTTAGTAGATTCTGATAAGACCAATTTATCCACCCAGCAAACAATTGTAAGCAATACTTTGCAGCAAGCCTGACTGTCCAGCACTCCTTTTAGGTCAGGATGGCACCAGACTACTAAATTGGGTGTCAGGACAGCAGTGCTGTGTTCTTGGAGTTGGAAGAGCAGAGGTGGGAGGCAGATGACTTGCTTTCTAATGAAGTGGCTGAATTTGAGGCTGCCGTTTTCCAGGTGACTAACAAGAGGCATGGCCATGGCTGACACTTCTGTTTTTAGCAGTGCCTCCAATGCACATGTAAACAATTCAATTTGTGCATTATAGGTTTTATTGTCTCTAAAGAGTGATTTATGTCCTTACTTCTGCATTATTGTCCACAAGGCACTGCCCTCTGTCAGCGGGCCGGTGCTATCTAATTTTTTAGACCTTCGTCTTCATTAATACAGCAATGTTAGCTTGTGATCATTGTGCTAGACCTCATTGATAAGCTACGACAGTATGAGATTCATAGCGCTGACATCTAACCTTGCCACTGGCTTCCTGACCCTTCTGCTTCCGAAACATAGGTTCATTGTTTTAAAAACCCAAGGTAGAACTCCATCTATTTCTCACAAACATTGTGGGCAGTTTAAAGGTTGGTCAGAATCAAATATTGTGCTTTCAAATTTGATAATGTATGAGTACAGAAGGATGACCTTTGATACATAGTGATACATCAACATGACATGAGCAGTAAATGCAGCAATTACCTTTACTACATTGAAATGGTGCTTTAGTTTTCATCTTCAGAGCAATTATTGCAAAAACAAAAATGCATTTAAGTTCTTACTATGAAATTTTAAAAATTAAGTATCTTTATGAATAGTCCTAATTTATGCACTTATTTTCAACATTGGTCTTACCATGTGTGTTTTAAAATATATTGAAATCGCCTGGCCTGTGTGGCTCAGTGATTGAGCGCGACCTATGAACCAGGAGGTCACAGTTCAATCCTGGTCACGGCACATGCTGGGGTTTCTGGCTTGATCCCCAGTAGGGTGGCAGTGCAGGAGGCAGCCAATAGGTGATTCTCATCATTAATGTTTCTATCTCTCCCTCTTCCTTTCTCTCTGAAGTCAATTTAAAAAATAAAATGTTGAAATCTGTGTCTAGTGGTCATGTAAAGGAATATTTGGTGATGACAAGGAGGACTTTTGTGTTGTGGTAACACACAGCTACATATAACTTCTGCCATGGGATTGCTGCACCAGTGTTTTAACTTATCCATCCATTTCTCCTTTAATGAGTCCCTTCCATGTATCAGGCCCTGGAGATATAAAATAACTGAGACATGGACACTACTCTCAGGGAGCGCACTATCTACTCAGTACATTTAGCCTCACAGTTCAATTCTACCTTGAGAAGTCCCAAGATGAAAAAGCAGTCAGTTGACATAGGAAGTGCAAAGTAAAATGTGCATTGGACTTAAGAAGTCAGGAGGTTCGATTTGCATTTGACTCTGACACTTTCCAGTAGTCTGATCTTGTAGGAAAGTCATACAAACTTTCTGAACCTTAATTTCCTGGATATTAAAAAAAAAAATCTGTAGTACACAGAGCTGCTGTGAAAAGTAAATAATAGGAACAGTTTAGGCCAAGTCCAGAAAGGAAAACTTCCTTTTATATTTTTCATCCTTCCTTTATCTCCATCTTCACCTCTCAGTTAGTTTACTATTTCTCTGGTATAGACGTTTACTGATGGAGTCAGGGAGTCCAAGCGCCTTTGGAAATTTTCTGCAGAATTTGTGTGTGCCTGCACATTTTTCCAGAAAGAGAATACTTACTCTCATCTACTTTTCAAGGGGGACCATGAGTCAGTAGAGCAGGAATGCTGTAGCTCTCTTCTAGGATAATGGCTATCAAAGATTGCGTAGCATTACTGTAATATTTGGATTAATGATGTAAAAAAAAACCCCACAATTGAATCGTATGTACCTTTTCTTTGGGCTTAAAGAATCTTTCAAATTATCCCCAATGGCCAGGAGCTATATTCCAGATACAAAGCAGCAATATCTGCTAGTGGTAAAATTAATATAAAAATGAAACTACAGTTTAGTATGTGGGTCTTGGTGGTGTGTGTGTGTGTGTGTGTGTGTTTTAACATACTAATTTTATTAATCCTCCCCTGAGGATATGTTGTTGTTTTTTTAAATTGATTTTAAGAGAGTGAGGAAGGGAGAGGGAGAGAGAGCACGCAGGAAACATTGGAGAGAGAAACATCGATCCCACACGTGAGGGAGAAGCATGATTAGTTGCCTCCCACATGTGCCCCAACCAGGTCCCTGCAACCTGAGAATGTGGCCTGACCTGGACTTGAACCCACGACTCTGAAGTGCACAGGACGGTGCTCCAACCCATTGAGCCACACTGGCCAGGGCAAGTCTTGCACGTTTTTAGACAACTGATAGCTTTAGCAATGATCACTTTAGACATGAGAATTGCTTAAAACTTGTCAGGTTTTAGTGAAGTTGAATTTTAAAAGTAAAAGGGTGGTATTGTAAGGAATCACAAAATCTGTTACTGAATTTTGGTATTATAAATATTGTTCCTTCATCACCCTCAGCTTGTTCTTTAATTGTCCCTACCACCTCGCTACCCCAATTAACCTCCTGCTCATGCAATAATGTCATTATATTAGTTTGTTTTGCCAACACATGGCTATTTTTCTCATTTGGTTTTTAATTTAAGAATTCTAAAGCACAACTTTAAGAGAAAAATTTGAAAAGCTATTTCACTGTATTCTGTCACTGTAATGCATTAACTGTTTTCTCTGAGGTTTTCTTCTAGTCTTTATTCCTTTTAGCTCATATACTTTATAAACTGATATGTACACAACTGTATCCTTAAACCAAACCGCAACTGAAGGAGGTACTCTGTGTGGGATCCTACTTGCCTCTTGTAGCTTCTCTCACCTGAACTGTGATCAGACTTCTGAGTCCATTACTATCCACTCTGCAACACCTGAAGCCGTGGGCACTGGAAGAGGTTTGAACTGTAACTGCTTACAGACCACGGAGCAGCTGTCACGGGGTGATGAGCTTTCCCGCTCCTACTCAGGCAAACGGACGCTGGGGGCTTGGATACCTGGTCTCGCTCCTTCCCCAAGTATCTCCTCTTCCATTTCTCCTTCAGAATATACCTCGAGTTTGAGTTTGTATAACTTGCTTTTTAAGTCTAAACCTGTTGCATTGTAAAATGAGTTTCATCACATGATTATTTGTGATAGTAAAAAAAAAAAAGATGGCCCAAATGTTCAGGAATGGGAGAATGTTTAAATAATGCATTTAAGTATTTTTAATAATGTGAGAAAGTGCTCGTGATTTAATATTAAGAGAAACGTGGATTCAGTTGTATATGGTTACACAGTATATGTACGTCTGGTCTCAAGTTTACACATGTGTGTATATGTGTGTGTCTCTATATAAAGAGTCTGGGAAGAAATACAACAAATTAGCCCTTCATCCCTCCCATCCCCCCAGTCCTCCCGGCTACCGAGAGTGGCTCCTAGAGCGGCGCTTCTCCCTTCCTCAGGGGCCCGCCCAGGTGCCCACGGAAGTGCAGACACCTGCGAGGGCTCACATTCACCCTACGAATGATTCTTGGGCCCCCGGCCTTTGGCGGAGAGATGAACGAGGCGCAGCCCTTGTCCACATAACGGGTGCATAGAAACTCTCCGGAAGGTAAAGGCCCCGAGAGGCAGTAGGTACGCAAGTGTTCTTGTTTGTTTGTTGTTGTTCTCTGATCTTTATTTATTTTTTCTGTTTTATTATTTCCCCCCCGTTAATATTAAATATTAGATTAGTTTCAGGTGCTCAGCATAGAGGTTACATATTTATATAACTTACTGAGGAACACCCCTGACATCACACGTAATTATTACAGCATTATCGACTATGCTGTACTTTACATCCCTGTGGCTGTTTTATAACTTCCAATTTGCACTTCCTAATCCCTTCCCCTTTTTCTTCAGGTGTTTGGGGGATGGAGGGCACTCGAGTGGAAGAAAGGTGGCAGCCATGGAAAGGTCTGGGTGTGCAGGTCGTGTGGGTGCCTGGAGATGCAGCTGGAGAGGTAAGCAGGGGGATCCCCAAGGCCTTCCTGTGCATAGTAAGACATTTAAACAGTGTCCTGAATAGCCGAGGTGGTATTTAATCAGGACAGATGAGCTCTGATTTGCCATTTAAAATACAACTGTCAGCCACCAGGATTGGAGGAGGAAAAACATCTGAAGGCTGTTGCCGGGTGTCCACAGAATGGAGGGAGGAGCCTGACATCATGCATTTGTTTAGCCATTAACAGTCTTGTCTCTTCTGCTAAGATGTAACTCCCATGAGCGAAGGACTATGTGTGTTTAGTGCATTTCTCTTGCCCAACACTTGAAAGAGTACCGGGCACACAGTAGGCACTGAACAAATGTTTGTTGGATGGATGAATCGTTTTGCCATTGACAGGACTCCCTAACTGATTGGGTGGTAGATGAAGGTGGGAAGACCAATCACTGAAGGTTGGAAGAACATAAATAGTGACATCCTGTTCCATGGGTGTTTCCTGGGCTGACCACAGACAAGATGCTGTGGGCCAGAAGTCTAAAACAGGCTCCAACTTCCCATGTAGTGAAAGGAGGGCCCAGGTCCAGAACCTGCTAACCAGTACCAGTTCTAGGATTTCGTCCCACCAACAAAAATGTCAGTTTGCTTTCTGCACACTTGCATGACTGCATTTGAGAACACGCTCTTTTGTTTTACTTTGAATACTACCATCCACATACATAGAATCTGTGATTAGTTGCTTGTTTACCTTCACAGATAATGCAGAAAAGAGTATCTTCATACCTTCCTTTTTTCTTTTGTTGAATATTTTCCCACAAGAGAGGAATAGTCAAATAATATTACATCTTATAGGTCTTATTATACGTATATTGCCCCGTTGCTTTCCAAAAAGTTAATCATGACAACATCCCTTTATGCAACAATTACAAGTTGAGTTTCTGCTGGTGTAGGGCACTGAGCTTGGCCCCACGGGCATGAGAAGAGCAAAATAGATACAGACTCTGCCTCCATGTGGCTTTTTCAGATCACCACACAAGTGTATCATTACAAACTGACAAATAGTGTGAATTAAAAATACAGCTGCTCACTAAGTGGCAGAAACTAGTTTTCCAACAATTTCAGCAGCACTGGTGGTGGTTTTGGGGTATTGTTTTTTTAAAAAAATATATTTTATTGATTTTCTACAGAGAGGAAGGGAGAGGGATAGAGAGTTAGAAACATCGATGAGAGAGAGACATTGATCAGCTGCCTCCTGCACACTCCCTACTGGGGATGTGCCCGCAACCAAGGTACATGCCCTTGACCGGAATTGAACCTGGGACTCTTGAGTCCGCAGGCTGACTGAGCCAAACCAGTTAGGGCTATTGTTTTTTATTTTACTACTGTATTAGCTAAAAAAAAAAAAAATGGTTTCTCAGGATTGCTTTGCCTATTTTGGTTTCAAAATAAACTGATTTGTGCCTTTTTAATTCACCTGCGGCTTAAGGGAAGTTCTCCTTTGTAAACCAACCACAAAAAATTATAAATTTATGCCTAAATTTTTGGCTGAATAGTGTACTCAGAAACTTGTCCTATCTTTTCTTCCTGCTTATTTTTTAACTGAGTGCTGTCTTTTAGCTGAAGCAGGACCAGGATTTGACTCCCAGCCCCTTCACTTCTAGCTCTGTGAGCTTGGACAGGTTACTTAAACTTTTTCAGCCTCAGTTTCCTCAAGAGTCAAATGGAGTTAATAATAGTACCTTTTTGGTGTGAATTTGGGGTGTGAGCATTCCTTTATGTGGAAAAAAAAATAGACCAGAGCAGACTAGAGGCTCTGGATGCTGGCAGATTTTATTAGCATACCCAAATCAATACTTGCATGGGTCACAAAAATACCGTGCTAACAAAGACAGGAATGTGCAGGTTACAGTTTTATGTTTTGAACATGTAGGATGGGTAACGCACCCCTGCTCTACAGGAGACCTCACCTACTCTGGATGCCAGAGAAGGTCTTCCCTAGGGAAGAATCTTAGAACTGAGAACTCAGGTCAATCAGGGCAAAACCTCTCTGTCATCCTACTCTCACACATTCAATCTATCAGAAAATCCTGCCCACTACACCTTCTAACCACATGTCCTAAATCCCTTTACCTCCACTACTGCTGCTGTAGACCAGGCCACCACAGCAGCCTCCTGACTGACCTCCCATTTCATTCTCGCTCCTACACTCTTCTCCAATAGCAGAAGGGATTCTTTCACAATGGATCATTTCACTCCATTGCTCAAAACCCTTTCAGGCTTCCCCATCACGTGTAAATTAAATCCAGATCATTGTCTGCAAGGCTGTACGTGATCTGCCCCTGGCTATCCCACTGCTTTCACTTTCTGTCACTCCTTCCTTTGCCCACCCCACTCCAGTCACATAGGCTTCCTGGTGAGGTCACAATCCTTGAACATTCCCTCCTCAACATGCTTGTACTTGCTGTGTTCTCTGCTTACCTTTGAGGCTCATTCACTCACTCCAGTGCCCTGCCCAGGTGTCACGTCTCCGGAGCAAGCTTCTTTGGGCACTCTTGCAATAGTGTTTTCTTCTCTCACGAGTCCTTTGCCCTGCTTTATTTATTTTCATAGAAATTCAACTCCTGACATTATTATTTTCAGTTATTTACTTGTTCAATTATTTTTTTCTGTTTTCCCCATGAAAACAGGACTTTAACTTTATTCAGTGCTGCCCTTAGCACTTAAATAGTATCTGCCACATACTAGGTGCTCTATAAGTATTTGTTGAATGATTAAATCATGAACGAATGAATGAGCCAAATAAGCAAAGGGGGAGGGAGTAGATGTTCCAAATAGAGGGGACTGACTGTGCATAGGGCCTGTGGCCACTGGGGATTTTCACAACTGAAAAAAGGCCTGTGGGCAATACAGACAAGGAGTGTTAGCGTTAAAGAGGAAAGAAACCATAGGCCCCCAATGGTATCACTAGTGCTAAAGGCCATGATGCCAAACCTAGATTTAATAACCTTACCTAATTGTTGTTTCAACCTTTCCCAGAAATGTAATCTTAGTGAACCAGTCTGGAATTTTCTGGTCCAGCACCAATAATCTGTCGTGTGGACCCTCTGCACACTCACCCCTGCCCCAAATCTGCATGATAACATTTCTTGTCATTCCCTTCCCCTCCAAAGGAGATGTCCTGGCCTAAAAGTAATCTTTTCTTTTGTATGTAATAGCTCCCTTGCCCCACCCTTCTTCCTATAAAAACCTTCCATTTTGTATAATTCCTCAGAGGCCCTTTTAGTTGCTAGATGGGATGCTGCCCTCATGAATTGTTTAATAAAGCCAATGAGATCTTTTTTTTTTTTTTTAAAGAAATAGAACAAAATTTAACTAATTTATTTGGATTGTAGAATATGAGTTACTTTTATCTTTATCTTTTCCCCTAATTTTACAAATTGAATATCAAGAATTTATATTACTTTTAGCAAAGCTAATTTTTAAAGGAAAAAAATTAAAAATCTAGAATGACTTACAAAACATCACTGTGTTCTAAGTTCAGTTAATAGTTCAGATATTCCCAAATTCAGAACATTCTTATATGAGTCTTGGGAAAAAGTTGACTTAAGTTCAAATTTAAAATGAAGAGAAAAAAAAGTGAGTATCTGAGCAGTAAAAATATAGAGACCTTTCTTACCTTGGAATAAAGAAGAAAGATGAATGGCTTATGAATGATATGAACTTAAAAGTTAGGAAGAAATCTGAGAAGCTTAAATTTACTTATTTATGGCAGTTCAAAGTGCTCACAGCTTGTAGAATGGTATGAAAGACCCCTACATTTTCATATTTTCTCCATCTCCTTTTATAAGTATATATATATATATATATATATATATATATATATATATATATACAGCCCATTAACTTCTTTAATCAAAGAATGAATCAAATGTTTTGTCTTATAATAAGTAGTTGCTTTGTTATACACAATATATCACCATAATCTTTGATCTTCCCTTAATATATTTCTTTGGAAATCTTACAACTAATTCCATACTGAGACTGCTTCTTATGGATGTTCCAGTAATTCCCTAAATCTGGATCCTGATAAACTTAGAAATCATCACAGTGCAGTATGCAGTAATGCATTTAAAAATTTTTTTATAGGGCATTTGCAAGTTGTCTGTACTTAAAAAAAATTTCTTTATTGATTAAGGTATTACATATGTGTCCTTATTCCCCCATTACCCCCCCTCCCCACTCATGCCCTCACCCCCCTGGCATCTGTGTCCATTGGTTAGGCTTATATGCATGCATACAAATCCTTTGGTTGATCTCTCCCCCTTACCTCCACCCTCCCCTACCTTCCCTCTGAGGTTTGACAGTCTGCAGTAATGCATTTTAGTACAGTTTGGTCCACCATTGTCTTGTGACCAATTTATGTATACCAGTATCTGGGGCTACTCTGATATACTGAAAAAAGAATACTGTTTTGCTTACTGGTCTCCTACTAGGGAAGTCATAATGTAATCAGAAAGGGGACCTGGCCCTTGGTGGGTCTGCCTAGGACCAGCCAGTAGTGTGTGGGTTCTTGACTTTGTGCAGGAAAAATTTCTCAACGTGAGTCCAGGTAACTGTGAGGGAATATTTATTAAAGCTGGGGACAGTAAAACAAGAAAGGGCTTAGCATAGACGAAGCAACAGGAGAGCCTAGGCTGGGCGCCCTAGCTCTCTGGGAAGTCAGAGAAAAGGGGGCCTTGGGACCAGGTTCAGGGGCCTAGCCTGCATGCTGCTGCTGCCCATTGCTCCCCTGGTTATAAGTCTCATGGGGTCCTTTAGGGGAGATGAATGCCTGTGGGGGAAGAGGTGGAGGAATCAGAGGGCAAAGAGAATAGTGGGGGTTGCTCCCCAGAGGGAGAGCATGGGCTAGGTCCTTTGTCTCTTTATCAAAGTCTTTCTCAAAGGTAGGAGGCCAGAATCTTAGAGGAGGTCTCGGGGAGGGTGTCAGCAGAATATTAATTAGCCCTCTAGGTGTGCTTCTTCAGGGCCATGATCCTCCCTGATTGGTGAGTATCAGGGCAGGGGGTCCTCAGTCATTGCAGCTGGTCCTGGTGTTGCCCACCTGGTTTTGCTGCTTTTCTGGATCTGTAGCTGAAATACTACTGAGGTCTGGATGTTATCTAGGTAGGTGACCTTCTGTATCTCTGCAAATTGCTCTGCCAGTTTGTTCCGCTCTCTGCCTCAGTTTCCCTGTTCCACTTGTCCTGGCTTACTTGCCTGTCTCAATAATTGACAGAATAAATACTCAACCTGCCGTAAGGCATCTCATATACACAATATCATTCTATCCTTAGAAGAATTCTTTGAAATGGGCAATTTTCATATCCATCTTGTAGGTAAGGAATCTGAAGTTCATACAAATTCATTAACTCATCTAAGGTCACACAGCTAGGAAGTGGCAAAGGGAGGATTTGAACCTAGGTTGATCCATAAATGTTTCACTGTATCCCACCACCTCCAGTCTTATTCATTTATTAAAGTTGGTTCTTTGTTAGCAACACTGTCTTTACCTTGTATAGTTTAAATGATTAAAATATCCTGTAAAAATGTTCCATAGTAACATTTTTGTTTAAATATTCTGAAGACTATCTTGAAGAACCCCTTAGTAAGATGACCACTCTTTAGGTTGCACTAATTTTGTGAAACACTATTAGAGATGTTAACTATCCTATATAATAAAAGGGTAATATGCAAATTGACCCTAACAGTGGAACAGCCGGTTGCTATGACGCACACTGACCACCAGGGGGCAGACGCTCAATGCAGGAGCTGCCCCTTGGTGGTCATTAGCTTCCACAGGGGGAGCGCAGCTCAGCCAGAAGCAGGCTCGTGGCTGGCCAGCGCAGTGGTGGTGGCAGGAGCCTCTCCCACCTCTGTGGCAGTGCTAGGGATGTCTGACTAACAGCTTAGGCCCGCTCCTCAGGTTGAGGCACCCTGCCCAGTGCATGAATTTTTGTGCACTGGGTCTCTAGTAATTTTAGAAGCTGAAAAAAGAATACTGTAATGCATGCTGGCTTCTCCTCCACTTGGTAAGGTGCAGTTTGCATTCATTCCACTTTCACTGTTGGCTGTGTCTTTTGGGGTACCATGCAGAGTTGACTTGATTTGTGACAATAGCAGAAAAGATGATTATAAGTTGCTCTGTATATAAATTATACTTCTGTTCTTGATACTAAGTAAATTAATAAAATCAGCATCTAAATTCTTTGATTTTGTGCCAGTTAAAAAATTAGTCTTTCCAGCCTGGCTGGTATAGCTCAGTGGTTGAGCATCGACCTATGAATCAGGAGGTCATGGTTTGATTCCTGGTGAGGGCACATTTCAGGTTTGTGGGCTCGATCCCCAGTGGGAGGCATGAAGGAAGCAGCCAATCAATGATTCTCTCTCATCATTGATGTTACTATCTCTCTCCCTTTCTCTTCCTCTCTAAAATTAGTAAAATATATATATACACATATACATACATACTAGTCTTTCCAGTGAGATTTTCAGTGAAAGCACTGAAAAATAACTAATATTTCTTGTCTATCAAAATGTTTTTCTGAGCACATGTTAAATGTTGGTTTGGTTTATGCAAAGGATGTAGACTTCTTTCTGGACTGTACATTCACTGAGGGACTAATTGTGAATTAGGTGTTGTCTGCTCTCCACTCAAAACAGTGCTTGGCAAACGGTACAGTTTCAGTGCACGTTTGTTGAATTGAATTGTTTCTTAGCAGGACACTGTGCCCTTGATATTGATGCTTATCTTCTCTGAAATTTGGGATTCTGGAATGGAATGAAGAAACCTCCATTTCGGTTTTCTTTGTGTTTCTAGGTCTTCTATTGAAGCCAGGAAGGGAAGGGGATGGCCATTCCCATCTTGTTGGTTTTTACCTAGACATTCAGGCACTGATGAGCAGCTGCCTTTCTCCACTTCACCTTTGGTGAGAGGCCCTGGCACCGCAAAGGATCCCATACTAGTCAGCCGCCTTGTCTGGCCCTTCTCCCCTTCCTTCCTTTGTGATCATCCTGTGTGCACTCAGCACTTGCATACCAGTAGTTGGCACATCTTCCTATTGAAACTGGGGTGGGTATCAACTACTTCCTTAGTTCTTATGGCTTTTCCGGGTAGTTTTCACGACTACTGTTTAGTATATGTAATTCATGCGTTGTGATGGTGCTTTTCACAAAGAGTATGCTTTCCATATAAACTTCTACCAACACATTTTGCTGTCAAACATTATTGCCAGATGTTTGGTAAGGCAGGTAAGGAAGTAGTTTGGGGCTGTGCGATCAGGCCCTCCCAGGAGAGTGAAGAGGAAGTGGGCTAGCCTATTGCTTCCAGTCACTTCAACAGTTCTTTACTCAAATATCAACTTGCTTTCCCTGACCTAACAACACCCTCCTTAAAATATCCCTTTCCTGCTTTTTTACTCCATTAAAATTGTCTATAATTTCTCTATTATCACTAACATTCAATAGCAATGCTATTACCATCTAACATCTTTGTTTATTGTATCCCCTTCCCCCAGTAGAAAGCAATCCATGTTGCCAGGAATTTCTGAATGTTTTGCTTTTTGCTCTATTCCCATTACCTAGCAGTTGGTAGGGTATCAGTAAATATTTGAATTCTCTAGAATAATCCATAAGCTTCAGAACATGAGTAAATAGACTACATTTTCCTGGGACTTTTGCAAGAGACATGGACAAGATGGTTTATGTCCAAGAGGAGATTCTCCTTTCAGTTTCTCCTTTCCAGAGATTCAAGTCCAAATTGTTTTGACTTAAGAGATCTGCTCTCCAGTGCCTTGGATACCACTATAAACAAATCCTTTTTAGGTCAGTAAAACATTTAATCCAGCAGACTAGGTAGTGATGTGCATGAGAATCTGAGAGTGAGATGTGCCATAATGCAAACGATTTTAGAGGAAAAAAGATTTATGAAAATTCTTTTTCATATTACTTTGGATGCAGTATGAGCATTTGACCTATATAGCCTAAATAAGTAACTGAATTTTTTTTGCCCAACCACCAACCACCTCCCTCCTCACCTCTACCACAGCCTTATTATTGAGGTAAAGCCAAATATATTGTCCAAATGGTGGAATATCCAAGCCATTTGCTTTTTCCTCATCCATTTTCTATTTCTAGACTTTTGGCCATTTCTCTGTTTGTTACTCTTTCCCACCTGGGATGAGAGTATAAAAAGATGCAATGAAGGTAGTTAGTGTTATCACTTATGTTAAAAAGTTTTGTGAGGAGAAAAGAACAATTATTGGCTAAAAGGAAACTTGAAGGGTCTATATGGATTGTACCTCCATGTATTTTATTAGCACGCATAATTAATAGTAATACTAATGCATTAACATTATATTTTTTACTTCCTAGTTTGCATTATTAGTACACCTGTATTTCACGCATACGCAAGAGCAATACACATGTAGAAACAAATGTGACTTCTTTACTAGCCATTTTGAAAAGTTGATGAGGGGCTATTTTTAAGGTTGATGTACTAGTGTATGTAAATGTAAACACCTCTGTGTGCTATTGTCACATCTCTTGAGTAATTGAAAGCTCAGCATGAAAATTGTGTCCAGCCTTAAGAACGCTCTCAGTTAAAAGGTTAACTCTTTTACTAGTTGAATAAGCTGCCCTCTCAGACATATCTCAGAGAAGAGAATTTATTATATATAGTAGAATCTCATTGGGTATGCAAGGTAAATAACCTTATTAAGAACGGAATGTGAAGGGGATATAGTACTATTCAAATAGGGCAGGAGGGGGCCAACAAGGTAAAACAAAAGGCAGTTATGGAAGTCAGCCACTGACTTTATTTTGTGTCATATTTTGTGCTGATTAAAGCAGATTAAAAGGATGAGCTGCTTAGCATCGAGAAGGGCTTAAAAGAAAGAGGCCTGGGTAAATTCTTTCGGTGAAATGCAATAGAGTACAATACAGTCTGTTGGACATTTATTGATTAAACAATCCCAAAGGGTAGAAAGTGTTGACTACCGTGAATGTGTCTTTAAAGGGCGGTAAATGAAGAGATTTTTCCTGGATCTAAAAACCATGATATACCTTGGCCACCTGTTTCCCAAAGGCATAGATATCCCCTTATGGATGACCTGATTAGCTGTCCTCATGTTTGACTGAGCTCTCTTGTTTGTAGGAATTTCAAAATCATTCCATCGTTATGAAAACTTCCTCTAGTACTTGAGATTCTGGGCAATGGTCAGTACCTACATTTATTGTCAACTATATCTATATTGTCTACAGGTATTATCATTTACCTATCATTAAGAAATTAAATTGCTGTGGAGCCTCCAGAATTGAATATTTCTAAAATGGAAGAGCTAGATAGGCCTTGGAGGTTATGTAGGTTAGGTTTTTGCTTCCAGATTGTTAAAGGTGTAATGCATACAGGACACTTAGATGTCTTATGTTTTCTCACAAAATACCACGTCAACATGTGGGCAATAGCTTTTCCAGTAGAGTCTGTAGTATGTTTCTGTAGCATTAGTTAGCTCTCATACAACTGGTCAATAAGAGAATGAGGCCAGCATCACCAAACAAGAGCTGAATGCAGCAAGCTATGGAAGAACATAGAATATAGAACAAACATGCAAACTAAGTTAAGGAATAGACTGTCCTGTGAACAGTTTGACCATGTGCTTTGTCTTTTTGTGTGATTCTCTCTGATCTTTGGGTATTTTGCTCTTGTCTCCAAAAACCAGCAGCCTCAATCCTTCTTTTTATGTCTTTCATCAAGCCATCCTCTCTCTCTCTGCTTTTTTTTATATTGTGGCAAAATATATACCTTTTTTTTCCAACGTAAAAATTCCTCTGTTTACAGTAGTCTTTTTAAAATCAGGACATTAACTAGACTTTTTTTTTGAACTGTGAAAATATTTTTATTAGGTTTATTCTTTTTTTTTTTTTAATATTTTAATAATTTTTATTTCTTAACGTATTACAAAGAGTATTACATATGTCTCCTTTTTTTCCCCCCTTGACATTTCCCCGGCCCCTACCCCCCCGCCCCCCCCCCCGCCCCGTGTCTTGTGTCCATTGGTTAATCTTATATGCATGCATATAAGTCCTTCAGTTGGTCTTTTAATCCCCCCCCCCCCAACCCTCCCCAGGCTTCCCACTGTAGTTTAACATTCTGTTCAATGTTGCTCTGCTTCTGTATCTACCCCTGTTCATCAGTCCATACTGGTCCCCTTTATTTGTCCCAACCTCACTGGAGTAGTCTCAACCTCACCAGGGCCGTCTGAGCCTCACCAGGGCCGTTTCAACCTCACCAGGGCCGTCTGAGCCTCACCAGGGCCGTTTCAACCTCACCGGGGTTGTCCCTATCACACCGGGGCCGTTTCGACCTGACCGGGGTTGTCCCTACCAGACCGGGGTCGTCCCTACCTCACGGGGGCCGTTTCAACTTCCCCGGGGTTGTCCCTACCACACCGGGGCCGTTTCGACCTGACCGGGGTCGTCCCTACCTCACGGGGGCCGTTTCAACCTCACCGGGGTCGTCCCTACCTCACGGGGGCCGTTTCAACCTCACCGGGGTTGTCCCTACCACACCGGGGCCGCTTCAACCTGACTGGGGTTGTCCCTACCACACCGGGGCTGTTTCGACCTGACTGGGGTCGTCCCTACCTCACGGGGGCCGTTTCAACCTGACCGGGGTCGTCCCTACCACACCGGGGCTGTTTCGACCTGACCAGGGTCGTCCCTACCTCACGGGGGCCGTTTCAACCTCACCGGGGTCGTCCCTACCACACCGGGGCCGTTTTGACCTGACTGGGGTCGTCCCTACCTCACGGGGCTGTTTCAACCTCACCGGGGTCGTCCCTACCACACCGGGGCCGTTTTGACCTGACCGGGGTCGTCCCTACCTCACGGGGGCCGTTTTAACCTCACCGGGGTCGTCCCTACCACACCGGGGCCGTTTCAACCTAACCGGGGTTGTCCCTACCACACCGGGGCCGTTTCGACCTCACCGGGGTTGTCCCTACCACACCGGGGCCGTTTCGACCTCACCGGGGTCGTCCCTACCTCACGGGGGCCATTTCAACCTGACCGGAGTTGTCCCTACCACACCGGGGCCGTTTCAACCTCACCGGGGCCATCCCGACCTCACCGGGGCCATCCCAGCCTTACCGGGGAAACAGGAAGTTTGGCCCTCTGTCCCCTGCCGGCGGCTCCCCACCAGACAAAATCTCCAGGCGTTCCTGGTGGTTGAACATCCAGCACTCCTGCCCTCCACCAAGTGCACAGACTGCCTGTCTGCTGTCCCCCAGCGCCCCACAAGAGACTGGGACCAGTGGGCATGTTTGTGCGCTTGCTGGTACAGCGGTTCCACAGTGCCGACCCAGTCAGGCCCAGCCCTGGCCGGCCCCGGACCCGACTCTGCCCCCCGATTGCGTCCCTCCCAGATGCAAGGAGCTGAAATCTGCAGCCTGCTGGGATGGGCTCTGTACTTGGTGCCTCTGCACATCCTACTCAGTCTCAATGCGCTTCTTTCTATGCAAGGAGTTGAAATCTGCAGTTTGTTGGGTTGGGCTCTGTACTTGGTGTCACATCCTACTCAGTCTCAATGTTCTTTCTCTCCTTCCAGTTGTAGAGCTTCCACCTGGCCAACTTTCCCATGGTTCTGTATGATAGGTGTTTGTCTGATATTTGGTAGTTTCGATGTTGTTGTCTGAGGTAGCACGCACAGGTCTCTTCCTTATGCCGCCATCCTGGTTCTCCTGGGTCTGCTTCTTGAGTGTGTCTCCCATGGCTGCAAGCAGTTGAAGTCTGCAATTTGTTGGGATAGGCTGCAAAAGCGCAGGTGGGTCTTTTTGTGCACCTGGCACAGCTTGGATGGGGATGTAAATTGATTAGGGCTGAGTCTCAGGGAGTCGCCATGGCGGAGCAAATAGCACTGGCTGAGTCTCCGCGGCCCCTTGAATCTCTGCCAGGGCTTTGTGTCCCCCAGTGCCAGCGAGCAGCTGTGCAACAGAGTCTCCCTCGCTTTCTGATGGCTGCAAGGCCGTGCTGCCTCTCCCCGTAGGGTCTGGTGCCTCATGATCCCGCCTGAATCAGCTCAGTGGATTTGAAAGTTTGCAGAAGCAAAGGCGTTTCTACTTGTGAGTCTGGCACAGCCCAGATGGGAATGTAAATTGCGTAGGGCGGGGTCACAGGGAGTCGCCGGGGCGGAGACTCAGCGGCCCCTTGCCTATCTAGGACACCAGGACTTTGCATCCCCCAGTGCCGGCGAGCAGCCGAGCGCCAGAGCCTCCCTCGCTTTCTGACCGCTGGAAGGCCGTGCCGTCTCTCGCCTTGGGGCCTGGGGCCTCAGAGACCCGCCCGAACCAGCTCAGTGGATTTGAGAGTTTGTAAAAGCACAGTCATTCCCTCTTGTGCCTCTGGCACAGCCCTGAGGGTAGGGCGGGGTCACAGGGAGTCGCCAGCGTGGAGGAAATAGCGATGGCGGCGTCTCTGCGCCCCTCGCCTCCCCGGGACACCAGGACTTCTTGTCCCTCAGTGCCGGCGAGCAGCCGCGTGTCAGAGCTTCCCTCGCTCTCCGACCACTGCAAGGCTGTGGCAGCCTCTCCCTGTGGGATCTGGGGCCTCAGAGACCCGCCCCGAGCAAGCCCACAGGATTCGAGGGTTCGTAAAAAACCGAGAATCCATTTGCAGCCTGCGTGGCGTGTGACTGCGTACCTCTGGTTTTGGTGCCTCCGTAGCTCCCACTCAGTCTCACTGCGCTTCTTTCTTTTCTTCCAGTTGTAGATCTCCCACTGGGCCAACTTCCCCATGGTTCTGAGTGGCGGTTGTTTACTTCATAGTTGATAGTTTCAATGATGCTGTGAGAGAGCAGCACACACAGGTCTGCTCCCTACGCCGCCATCTTGGTTCTCCAGGTTTATTCTTTTTGTTGGTGTTTTTGTTACAAAATTGCTCAAATTTTGAGTGGTCGGCTGCTAACTTTATTTTTCCCATAGGTCCTGTGATTTTGCAGAATGCAAATATTTTTTGAAACACATATATTGCTTATAGTAGAATAGGTTTGTTTCATGTTCTTAATGCATGTTATGTGGTTGTTATAACTGATCATCTTCAGGGCTTGTCCTGGGAAGCTAAACTAAGATCGGGGCAGGATTACCTATAAAGAGAAAAACACTAAGAGATTCCAAGATAAGCCAGGAGTACTTGCTGAAAATTTTGTAGGTTTATTACTATCAAAGTTCAGAAGTCTCACAACCTATCAGTCTTAGTGTAATGTTCTGATGCCTCAGGCCTCTCCTAGTTCCAGTGAATGAGAATATATAAAATGCGGCCTAAGCTTGTAATAGTGACTTCTCTGAACCTTCTTACAACCACTAGAGATACCTTTTAGTGTTAAGAATATAGTTTGCTCAGCACACAATGAAGCCTCTTTCTAAACCTTTTTCAGTTAACATAAGAATTATGAATTTTCAGGTGGGATATAAATGTTCTGCTCTCTCCTTTCCTCTCCCCCATCTCCCCACCAAACCCCAGCACTCAGGACTCTTGTTCTGTCCTCTGATGCTTTTGCTCATTACTAACTGGGCAAATCACATGGGTGATCTCGTGGGTGCTGTTTCAATTCAGTAAGCATATATTGAACACCTACTACATGTAGGAAACTCTGCTAATGAGTTCTTGATAACTCTCTCAGATCAGAAATTGGTATCTTACTAGAGACCTTCTAGAGGCAATTCCTTATCCCAAGATAGCAACCAGAATGGAATAGAGACTCAAGTATTCTTTAAGTGTCTCTTAAATCTCTTAAGGGACCAACCCTGATATTTTGCTGGATGACCTATTTACTATGGTGTCTGCAAACAAGCTGGGAGCTGAGAGAAGGAAGGTGAGAGGCTGATAGGTATCCATACCTCAGAAGCTACCTTATTTTGTATCTGGTTTCATCCATGACATTAATTTAATGACATGTGTATCATGGGTATATACGTACATGTATGTATGTGTCCAATTACTCCACAAAAGACGATGAAACTTTTAAGTGTCTCAACAACTAAATTTCTGTATGTCACAAAGCCGGCCTGGAATAGTGAAATTCCCATGAAATTGAATTGATCCTCAAATTATTGCTTAAATGATAGGACAGTAGAAACTTAAGAGCATATTAATGCTAATGGGAATTGCTCAGCTAATGCTCTGCAAGACCAGTCGAGAAATGCACTGGGCACGCTACAGAAAAGCCATTATGCTCATCTTTTCATAGATGCATGATTTGTTTTATTCTTAAAACATTTGAGGTTTAAAGTTTTTATACCATGCTTTATGAATAGATGTGTAATGAGGTTGAAATCCAAAGTAGTGCTCACCACGGTGCAGAGAAATAGAAAAAGAAGCTTTAGCTGAGTGCTGTCCATTTGAATCCCTTTCCCTAAAAATCCAATTTAATTTTTTATTACTTGTTTCATTAACCCCAAGATTTAGAAAATTGAATGCTACCTGAGTAAAATAAGAATGACAATGCAAAATTATTTTAAAGGGCTTAGTTTTTTTATTGATCTTCTCGTAAGCGTTTTAAAATTAAGATGTTCTTACATTATAAAACAATTTTGCAATATGTATGTGATTTAATCTTAAGTTTGCATCTACCTGTCTTAAATGCACACTGAGCTTTTATTTATGCTTTAAAAATATAGTAGATAAAATGCATAAGTGTTTCTGATATTATGTTTTGTCATCTTCAGCTAAGAAGATTGAAATCTTGAGAAACAATTTTCTGAAGAAATGAAATTGTATGCCCTCCTGAACCCTTGGGGGAAAATAGCCTCTCTGTTTGCTCAGAATATGAAACAGTAAAGCAGGACAAGTAAAAGAGACAGCCATGCCATGCATGTCACATTTCTATTTGTATCGTTTGAAATGATGTTTTAAAAAGATTTTCTGGGATTGTATTTATTTATTTAAGAAATAACTGCTACAAATAATATTTGCACAATCTCGCTGATCTAAGTTTCCAAATCAGATGTGTTTATTTTCTGGGAAATGTGGGAGATTGCTTTGCAACCCTTGTGTTCTGTAACCTGACAGAAAATATGTAAAAAAGATTTTGGAAGTGTTCCATAGTGGTAACATTTCTGAAAAAGTTAAGAGAATCTTCCATCCTTGTCCCCTGGGCCCTTAGAGAGTCCCCAGTAGGCTTACTGGCCTCATAAGAATACCTTATAGAGGAATACAAAACTTTCTAAAAGGCAAAAAGTGAAAAACAGTGATTATATTTTAACTGCTATGGTATGAGAAAACGATCATATTTAGAGTAAAAAATTTCTGGATATTGTCACTTTTCATCTCTCAATGTAATGAATGCCCCCTTGGGCTGAGATGATAGTCCAGGTAATTCAGTATTGTTGAAGTTGGAATGGAAGATTCTGTAAAATCCAAATTAATTTTTTTTAACAAGTGGACACAATACATCCAAATAGTTTCGGTGGCACACCTCTTGCTCTTATTCTAAGATCTTGGGCTTAGGGGGAAGAGGTTTTCCTTCTCCTCACTTATGGATCTGCTTAGATAAGTAGTAGAAATCAGATTTAAAAATTTTACTTTGCAGGTAAACTATATCAAAAAAATTATAACGGTACATAAATGAGCAAAATCACCTGTCAGAGGCAGTTTGTAAATAATGAAAGAAAAATCTATCTCCATATTTATATTCAAATGTTATTTCTGATACCAAGTGGTTTTCTAAGCTTGATTACTCGCTTTAATCAACAACCTTGGCTCTAATATTTTGGCTCATCCTAAAAGTCTACTCTGGTCTCTAATGACAAAGGTCGGTTCCTTTAAGAGTATGCAGAGGCACAGGTGGTAAGCTGTGAAGGTCGTCCCCAAAATGGAGTTCTGGTGCTGTTTGAGAAAGGGCAGCCTCACAGATCAAGTGCACAGTCCTAGGCTGATGGCTTTGAAGGAAAAAACACACATTTTGGCTTTAGATTCTGGCATATTTATTTAAAAATTATTTGCTTTACCGTGGAGTCATATCTTGTGTACCACTTTGACTTAGAAACGAGGTGGTCCTATGTGCTCAAAGAAGAGGGACGGTCTCAAGAACGGTGGGTGAAATTGAACCACTTGGCAACATTAACAGAGTTGTTGGTTGCTGGTCACTACCTTTAGGAAAGGGTTCCCTGATCAGACTCAACCTTATGTATATTTATGTGCCATTTTAAATTGTGATAGAATAGTTCTTGCTTGCAGCTTTTAAAAAGATATTAAATATACTTCTTTATTGATTTCAGAGAGGAAGGGAGAAGGAGAGAGAGATAGAAACATCAATGATGAGAGAGAATCATTGATCGGGTGCCTCCTGCACGCCCCCTACTGGGGATCGAGCCCGCAACCCAGGGATTGCCCTTGGCCAGAATCAAACCTGGGACCCTTCGGTCCGCAGGCTGACGCTCTATCCATTGAGCCAACCTGGCCAGGGCGCTTGCAGCTTGTTTCATACAAATATTTTTATGTGAGTTACTTCTTGGTGTGTGTGTTACTCAGGACCTTTTTGACTGCAAGTGGCAGGACTCCAACTAGCTTTGGAAGGCTACAGGTTTATCTCATGTGATCTAAATTCAGTCAGGGGAGTCTTGTGGCTAGACCTTAGGGACAACAGGATCTAGACTTTCAAATTTCCTCAGAATTCCTGCTCTCTCCAACTCTCAGTGGTGTTTCTCTCTGCCTGTTGGCTTCACCCTCAACCACTGCAGCGACGTCCTGTATATGGCAGAGGACACATGGCCAATGATGCCACGTCTTGCATCTCACAGCTCCTTTCACTAGATTCACCAATTGTCATTTCCAAGTTCTAGTTCAATCAAACCTGGACAAGCATACCTCTAGATCAGCGGTTCTCAACCTGTGGGTCGCGACCCCTTTGGGGGTCGAACGACTCTTTCGGGGGTCGAACGACCCTTTCACAGGGGTCGTCTAAGACCATCGGAAAACACATATATAATTACATATTGTTTTTGTGATGAATCACTATGCTTTAATTATGTTCAATTTGTAACAATGAAATTGGGGGTCACCACAACATAGGAACTGTATTAAAAGGTCGAGGCATTAGGAAGGTTGAGAACCACTGCTCTAGATCCATCAATTGTGACCATCAGTTGTGGCTCCATCAGTTGTGGCCAAGGAGGTCATACAAGAACATGGCAGTCCTCACTGTGATCCCATGGTTGAAGAGGAAGGGGTTGGGGAGAGAAGTTCTCAAGAGGTTCAGGGCAGAAGACATGTTAGTAGTCCGCCACAATTTCCAACCAGAAATACCAGTGACCCAAGGATAGAGGTGGTAGTGTCTCACATAGAATGTTCTGAATGCTTAATGTTTGAGGCTGACTGCCTTCCAGATAACTTTTAGAACTTGAAAAATATAACTGTTCTCCAAACTGTGGAATCGGTAAGAGCAGATCTCCCACATTTCCTTGCCCTCACCACATAGGTTATCTGTGATGAAACTGCGGTTAAGGAAGTGGGCTTCCTGAGTTGAAATCTAGCCTTCTAGCTATGTGACCTGGGGCAAGTTATTTAACCCCTCTGTCTCAATTTCCTCTTCTGTTAAGTGGAGATAGTACCTACTTCAGAGGGATATTTGAGAATTCAGTGAGATTTCAATACCTGTACCTGGCAAATAGTTAAGAGCTTGGTACGTGTTAGCCGAAGAAGCTGCAGGGAAATGTCTATACGTCTGCATATGCTGCTCCTTCTGCTGCGATGGCCCTTTCTCTGCTCTCCTAACATGCACCGCTCCAACTGTGACCTAGGTCCGGCTCCGCTCCCCTGGCTGCTCAGAGCACCCTCAGGCAGACACGCTGTTGCGGGGCTGCGCTGCTGCTCCCCCAGGTCCTGTGAGAGCCTTGAGAGTATGGACTGCATCTGGTTTGTTTCCACGTTCTTAGAGTTTAGCAGAGGAGAGGAGATCCGTTTTGGGTGGGATGACTGAAAACATGCACATTTTAATTTTCTCTTGTTGGTTTTGCCTTTGCCATCCTACCTGGATTTTTTTCTTCTGTCCTTGTCTTATTGAAGGCTTACCATCCCTTCAAAGCCCAGTTCAAGTGTTGTATTTTTGGTTAGGCATTCCCTGACCAGCCAGCTCTCCGTAATCTCTTAGCACACTTTCCTCTCCAGTCACGTGGCACTGTCGTGTATTGTACATATTGCCTTACCTAAGACCAAAGGGGACACAAAGGTTTTGGTCTTGCAGTTGCGTAAAGGAACTATGTACTAGTCAAATAAATATAGCTCTTTGAGTATGGGTAGAGTATATATAACTAACCCTGGCTTAAAAAATATCAGTCTAATGTATTTTTAAACATAGTTATGTATCTTATGGCCAGCAAAGGGCCCTTTTATTTCCTGAATTCTTATACTTAATTTTAAAACTTGTAATCATATTCTTGGTAAAAGATAGAACCTATTAAAGGATTCATTTTATTATAGAATAATTTGGGAATTCTGATTCCTGGCTCTATTAGATTTTAATGTATCTCAAATAAGCATAGAGAAGCTAAATAATCATAAGCCAAAAGAAAATTTGCAAAAAGGAAGAAGAAATAAGTGCGATTTATGTGATTTCCTAGTAGGTATTAGGGATCAGATCAAAAAGCAGTGTGCAGTCTATGGACAAAGCCCAGTTGCCAATTTTGGGAATGGGAATTACAGTATGATTGAGGGTAGCCAACGTCCTAGGGGCCCTTAATTGTGAAGAATTATGGACAATAGTCTTAGTCTCAAGTCATTTTCTTTTTTCCAACAGGAGGCACCATATTAGATAGAGATGAGAACAACTTGGAATTGGTTCTAGTCCCAGCTCAAGTCCCTTGCCTATAAAGTCAGATGACGTAATACCTATGTTGATAAGGATCTGAAGGCAGGAGATCTGGGAGCGTGTGAGCCACAGTGTCCTTTCTGTTTCACTGTTGGCAAGCCTTTATTTTCCCATTCCACAAGTAGCATTCCACATGTGATATTTTATCTAAATAGTCATTAGTATTAAAAAAAAAAGCAATGTGCTTTTAATCCTTCAATGGTTACATTAAAACTGTTAAATTTTTAAAAAGGTGTGTGTGTGTGTGTGTGTGTGTGTGTGTGTGTAGATTTTTTCTAAGCACAGCTGAAAATTTCCAGGCTGATTTACTTAAAAAAACCAAAATATTTTAAACAACTCTTTCTATTGGCTGGCTTCTAACTAGGTCACCATGGATCTGTCTTCAAAAGTTTGACAGAACAAGCTGAAACATTTAAAAAATGCAGGCATGCTGTGTCAAATAACTTGCTAGACTGCTTTATTTCCCCCAGCGACTTGATGGATTTCCAGATCTGATCCTTTCCTCTGATCACATCTCCCAGCTTCCGTCTCAAGACCCTGTATCATCTGTTTTTCTCCTCTAAGCTTTCTTCCCACTTCCTCTTCCCTTTCCTCCAACATCTCCTCTTCATTAGTACTTTTCTTTCTTTCTTTTTTTTAGACTAGTACTTTTCTATCAGCCCAGAGACTCAAGTTTTTGACAACCTCAAAGAATATTTTCTGCATCCTGCCTCTCTTACACTTACTTGTTTCCCAGGCAAGTTATATGAAGAAGAAGCCTATTCCTGCTCCCTCCACTTTAACTCCAGATTCTGGCTTCTGCCTCCAGTGTTTACTGCAACGACTCACGCACAAGTCACCAATGTCCAGCTAATGTCTAGCTCAGTGGCCTTTTTTACTGCCCCCTCCACTAGGCACTGTTGGCGACTCCTTTCCATCTTGTCCATCTGCAACTTTCACTCTCCTTGTTCCAGGTCATGGCTAGTTCTGGCCTCCTTTCTCAGCCTTTTTCCAGTGGCTCTCCTTCCTCCACGCACAGCTCCTTTAGTGGTTGACATTGCTTTGGGGTCCTCTCTATACTTCTTTTTAATTATTAGTGAACTCCCTCATTCCCATGGTTTTAGCTAAAGAGTGTGTTCACATGCTGATAACTATAAATTTGGTATTTCTAGAACTGAGATGGTCATGAATGACATCTAGTCCTGTAACTTTGTTCTTCCAGCTATCCATTTCCTGTATCTCTATCAGTGATCTTAAAAAACATATGATTCTAACTATGTTACTTCCCTGCTTAAATTTCCAGCTCTTCACCATGTGTAGGATAAATGCCAAACCCCTAAACATGGTGCAGGCATGTACGTTGCTTCCTTATCCCTACCTAGGCTCCAGTCACGTCACATGCCAGACTGTCCTTGAACTTGCTATGTCTTGCATGCCTCTAGTCCTCTGCTCTAGCTGATCCCCTCCATGGTCTTCTCCTCTTTGGGTTGATGCTTGAGGACTCCTTATTTTTAAGGTCAAGTTCAAATTTCATCTTCTCTGTGAAACTTTCTCTAGTTTTCCCTTCCCCTAAGCCTAGGATAGAACCAATGCACTACTCTGTTGTGCTTGTGTCACACTTGGTTCATACTGTTAGAGACGCTATAATTATTACTGTGTCTGACTCTTGCTGAAATGTAGGGGCCCCAAGGGTTGGGATCATATTGCATTTATTTATCCATCTCATATCCTTAGGTCCTAACACATCTGGCACTTGTAAATGCTCAATAAATGTGTATTGATGGATGGGTGAGTAAATGGGCTAAACTAATTGATGGAGTTGATGAAGTGTAGCTCGGCCTATAATTATATTACAGATCAGGAACCCAGATAAGTTGACTTACAAAAAAATTATAATCACCCTGATAATTTTCTCAGTATATGGTCTCAGTGTTTTGGGAATGTTACAACAGTGATGCATCCATAAATGTTGTTCATTTTGATAATAACAGTTGTTTTTGAATTTTTAGAAACTTCTCACATTTTTATCTAGAATTCTTAGTAACATGCCCTGCCCCTTTTCCCACCAAGACTAGCTTTTTGTTACATCTGGCCACGTGCCTTTGCCTGTTACAACTGACAGTTTGTGTATGAGATGTATGAGATGTATGAGATGTATGAGAACAGGTCCCATAACTGATACCATCATTTGGGAAATCAATAACTAGAAACTGCTGAGCCACCAGGACCAGAGCAGAGAGGCTGGCACATGACTTGACGATAACATACATTAGAAATGCCTTTTAAAAAGTCAGAAAGAGAAAGGGTAGAAAACTGAAATGGAGCCAGGAACGAGGCTTCTTCCAAAGTGCTTCTTACAGGTGTCTAATTACTTGCTAGAGGTAATATTTAGTATTTCCAATTTGATCCGAGCTTTCCTGCAGCCAGAGGGAAGAGGGAACATCTGATAAGCTATGTGATTCATGATGTCTGTACGTAAAAGCAAAGCCAGTTTCCCCCACAACTATTCCTCATGTGAAGAACTGAAAGACGTCTCATGAAGAGGATCTTGGGTAAGATGCTGACTGATGTCCTCAATTACAACTTTATCGTCGGTGAATATTCGTCTTCCTTTTTAAAATGACATTTTCGAGAAGGAGTGTGATCTGATTATTCAGCTTGAGCATCACTTTGGACAACGGTACTATTATCAGCTGGTTAGGATTTGATCTGGATCCACTGTAATTGGGGCTTTTCTTCCTGGACCTCCAGTGGGTTTTCCCAAAGTAGGCTACATTGAGGCAGCTTTAATCCATTGTACATTGGGGTTCAGGAGCAGAATTTGCTAACTTCAGAATTCGTTCACCATGGGCAGGATAACTTCAAATCTGTGAGTAACACACACATGCAATGAGGCTGGCTGCTGGGTTTAGATGGAACTGCTAGTCCTGCCTTAGTAACAGTAGATGGCAAAGAACAGGAGTGATACTGACAGCCAGAATGTGGGCATGTATGCACACTCTTGTTTTTCCTTAAATAACACCATAGAATAATAGGTTCCTGATATGTCTGTCTGCGGCACAGAAGGGCCACTATCGTCCGGCTGGCCAGCGTTAGGGGGCCTCTCCCGCTCTCTGTGTCGCTCTCACTCTTGTCTTTGGTTATTCAGGAGCCAAATGACACAGACCAGCCCCAGGTGACTGCTTGATCCCTTGTGTTCCTTGCTCCCACTTTCTTTGCTCAGCTCCTGGCCTTTGTCCCAACAGCTGTCTCTGGTTTTCACCAGTGGTGAGTGGGGGCG